>NW_027637452.1:140000-198000 GCF_951216825.1 Electrona antarctica | reverse complement strand
TTTCTATGCATTTCAGGGGTACTGTGGGGTTTTTTGATTTTTGTATTGGCTGTATTGGCTGTGCCAAAAAAAAGCAGTTTTCTATGCATTTCAGGGGTACTGTGGGGTTTTTTGAACCCCCAATTTTTTTATTGGCTGTGCCAAAAAAAAGCAGTTTTCTATGCATTTCAGGGGTACTGTGGGGTTTTTTAACCCCCAATTTTTGTATTGGCTGTGCCAAAAAAAAGCAGTTTTCTATGCATTTCAGGGGTACTGTGGGGTTTTTTGAACCCCCAATTTTTTTATTGGCTGTGCAAAAAAAAAGCAGTTTTCTATGCATTTCAGGGGTACTGTGGGGTTTTTTGAACCCCCAATTTTTGTATTGGCTATGCCAAAAAAAAGCAGTTTTCTATGCATTTCAGGGGTACTGTGGGGTTTTTTGAACCCCCAATTTTTTTATTGGCTGTGCAAAAAAAAGCAGTTTTCTATGCATTTCAGGGGTACTGTGGGGTTTTTTGAACCCCCAATTTTTGTATTGGCTGTGCCAAAAAAAAGCAGTTTTCTATGCATTTCAGGGGTACTGTGGGGTTTTTTGAACCCCCAATTTTTTTATTGGCTGTGCCAAAAAAAAGCAGTTTTCTATGCATTTCAGGGGTACTGTGGGGTTTTTTGAACCCCCAATTTTTTTATTGGCTGTGCCAAAAAAAAGCAGTTTTCTATGCATTTCAGGGGTACTGTGGGGTTTTTTGAACCCCCAATTTTTTTATTGGCTGTGCCAAAAAAAAGCAGTTTTCTATGCATTTCAGGGGTACTGTGGGGTTTTTTGAACCCCCAATTTTTTTATTGGCTGTGCTAAAAAAAAAGCAGTTTTCTATGCATTTCAGGGGTACTGTGGGGTTTTTTGAACCCCCAATTTTTTTATTGGCTGTGCCAAAAAAAAGCAGTTTTCTATGCATTTCAGGGGTACTGTGGGGTTTTTTGAACCCCCAATTTCTTTATTGGCTGTGCCAAAAAAAAGCAGTTTTCTATGCATTTCAGGGGTACTGTGGGGTTTTTTGAACCCCCAATTGTTTTATTGGCTGTGCCAAAAAAAAGTAGTTTTCTATGCATTTCAGGGGTACTGTGGGGTTTTTTGAACCCCCAATTTTTGTATTGGCTGTGCAAAAAAAAAGCAGTTTTCTATGCATTTCAGGGGTACTGTGGGGTTTTTTGAACTCCCAATTTTTGTATTGGCTGTGCCAAAAAAAAGCAGTTTTCTATGCATTTCAGGGGTACTGTGGGGTTTTTAGAACCCCCAATTTTGTTATTGGCTGTGCCAAAAAAAAGCAGTTTTCTATGCATTTCAGGGGTACTGTGGGTTTTTTTGAACCCCCAATTTTTTTATTGGCTGTGCCAAAAAAAAGCAGTTTTCTATGCATTTCAGGGGTACTGTGGGGTTTTTTTAACCCCCAATTTTTGTATTGGCTGTGCCAAAAAAAAGCAGTTTTCTATGCATTTCAGGGGTACTGTGGGGTTTTTTGAACCCCCAATTTTTTTGACCTTTCTAGCGATTTGACCTTTGACCTTTTGACCTTTGACCTTTTGACCTTTGACCTTTTGACCTTTGACCTTTCTAGCGTTTTGGCCAAAACAAAGCAGTTTTCTATGCATTTCAGGGGTACTGTGGGGTTTTTTGAACCCCCAATTTTTGTATTGGCTGTGCCAAAAAAAGCAGTTTTCTATGCATTTCAGGGGTACTGTGGGGTTTTTTGAACCCCCAATTTTTGTATTGGCTGTGCCAAAAAAAAGCAGTTTTCTATGCATTTCAGGGGTACTGTGGGGTTTTTTGAACCCCCAATTTTTGTATTGACTGTGCCAAAAAAAGCAGTTTTCTATGCATTTCAGGGGTTTTGACCTTTGACCTTTCTAGTGTTTTGACCTTTGACCTTTCTAGCGATAAAAAAGCGCATCGTGGCATTTTGACCTTTCTAGCGATTTGACCTTTGACCTTTTGACCTTTGACCTTTTGACCTTTGACCTTTCTAGCGTTTTGACCTTTGACGTTTAGATTTTTGACCTTTCTAGCGATTTGACCTTTGACCTTTTGACCTTTGACCTTTTGACCTTTGACCTTTTGACCTTTGACCTTTCTAGCGTTTTGGCCAAAAAAAAGCAGTTTTCTATGCATTTCAGGGGTACTGTGGGGTTTTTTGAACCCCCAATTTCTTTATTGGCTGTGCCAAAAAAAAAGCAGTTTTCTATGCATTTCAGGGGTACTGTGGGTTTTTTTGATTTTTTTATTGGCTGTGCCAAAAAAAAGCAGTTTTCTATGCATTTCAGGGGTACTGTGGGGTTTTTTGATTTTTGTATTGGCTGTATTGGCTGTGCCAAAAAAAAGCAGTTTTCTATGCATTTCAGGGGTACTGTGGGGTTTTTTGAACCCCCAATTTTTTTATTGGCTGTGCCAAAAAAAAGCAGTTTTCTATGCATTTCAGGGGTACTGTGGGGTTTTTTAACCCCCAATTTTTGTATTGGCTGTGCCAAAAAAAAGCAGTTTTCTATGCATTTCAGGGGTACTGTGGGGTTTTTTGAACCCCCAATTTTTTTGACCTTTCTAGCGATTTGACCTTTGACCTTTTGACCTTTGACCTTTGACCTTTTGACCTTTGACCTTTTGACCTTTGACCTTTCTAGCGTTTTGGCCAAAACAAAGCAGTTTTCTATGCATTTCAGGGGTACTGTGGGGTTTTTTGAACCCCCAATTTTTTTATTGGCTGTGCCAAAAAAAAGCAGTTTTCTATGCATTTCAGGGGTACTGTGGGGTTTTTTGAACCCCCAATTTTTGTATTGACTGTGCCAAAAAAAGCAGTTTTCTATGCATTTCAGGGGTTTTGACCTTTGACCTTTCTAGTGTTTTGACCTTTGACCTTTCTAGCGATAAAAAAGCGCATCGTGGCATTTTGACCTTTCTAGCGATTTGACCTTTGACCTTTTGACCTTTGACCTTTTGACCTTTGACCTTTCTAGCGTTTTGGCCAACAAAAAGCAGTTTTCTATGCATTTCAGGGGTACTGTGGGGTTTTTTGAACCCCCAATTTTTTTATTGGCTGTGCCAAAAAAAAGGCAGTTTTCTATGCATTTCAGGGGTACTGTGGGGTTTTTTGAACCCCCATTTTTTTTATTGGCTGTGCCAAAAAAAAGCAGTTTTCTATGCATTTCAGGGGTACTGTGGGTTTTTTTTAACCCCCAATTTTTGTATTGGCTGTGCCAAAAAAAAGGCAGTTTTCTATGCATTTCAGGGGTACTGTGGGGTTTTTTGAACCCCCAATTTTTTTGACCTTTCTAGCGATTTGACCTTTGACCTTTTGACCTTTGACCTTTTGACCTTTGACCTTTTGACCTTTGACCTTTCTAGCGTTTTGGCCAAAACAAAGCAGTTTTCTATGCATTTCAGGGGTACTGTGGGGTTTTTTGAACCCCCAATTTTTTTATTGGCTGTGCCAAAAAAAAGCAGTTTTCTATGCATTTCAGGGGTACTGTGGGGTTTTTTGAACCCCCAATTTTTTTATTGGCTGTGCCAAAAAAAAGCAGTTTTCTATGCATTTCAGGGGTACTGTGGGGTTTTTTGAACCCCCAATTTTTTTATTGGCTGTGCTAAAAAAAAAGCAGTTTTCTATGCATTTCAGGGGTACTGTGGGGTTTTTTGAACCCCCAATTTTTTTATTGGCTGTGCCAAAAAAAAGCAGTTTTCTATGCATTTCAGGGGTACTGTGGGGTTTTTTGAACCCCCAATTTCTTTATTGGCTGTGCCAAAAAAAAGCAGTTTTCTATGCATTTCAGGGGTACTGTGGGGTTTTTTGAACCCCCAATTGTTTTATTGGCTGTGCCAAAAAAAAGTAGTTTTCTATGCATTTCAGGGGTACTGTGGGGTTTTTTGAACCCCCAATTTTTGTATTGGCTGTGCAAAAAAAAAGCAGTTTTCTATGCATTTCAGGGGTACTGTGGGGTTTTTTGAACTCCCAATTTTTGTATTGGCTGTGCCAAAAAAAAGCAGTTTTCTATGCATTTCAGGGGTACTGTGCCAATTTTTTTATTGGCTGTGCCAAAAAAAAGCAGTTTTCTATGCATTTCAGGGGTACTGTGGGTTTTTTTGAACCCCCAATTTTTTTATTGGCTGTGCCAAAAAAAAGCAGTTTTCTATGCATTTCAGGGGTACTGTGGGTTTTTTTTAACCCCCAATTTTTGTATTGGCTGTGCCAAAAAAAAGCAGTTTTCTATGCATTTCAGGGGTACTGTGGGGTTTTTTGAACCCCCAATTTTTTTGACCTTTCTAGCGATTTGACCTTTGACCTTTTGACCTTTGACCTTTTGACCTTTGGCCTTTTGACCTTTGACCTTTCTAGCGTTTTGGCCAAAACAAAGCAGTTTTCTATGCATTTCAGGGGTACTGTGGGGTTTTTTGAACCCCCAATTTTTTTATTGGCTGTGCCAAAAAAAGCAGTTTTCTATGCATTTCAGGGGTACTGTGGGGTTTTTTGAACCCCCAATTTTTGTATTGGCTGTGCCAAAAAAAAGCAGTTTTCTATGCATTTCAGGGGTACTGTGGGGTTTTTTGAACCCCCAATTTTTGTATTGACTGTGCCAAAAAAAGCAGTTTTCTATGCATTTCAGGGGTTTTGACCTTTGACCTTTCTAGTGTTTTGACCTTTGACCTTTCTAGCGATAAAAAAGCGCATCGTGGCATTTTGACCTTTCTAGCGATTTGACCTTTGACCTTTTGACCTTTGACCTTTTGACCTTTGACCTTTCTAGCGTTTTGACCTTTGACGTTTAGATTTTTGACCTTTCTAGCGATTTGACCTTTGACCTTTTGACCTTTGACCTTTTGACCTTTGACCTTTTGACCTTTGACCTTTCTAGCGTTTTGGCCAAAAAAAAGCAGTTTTCTATGCATTTCAGGGGTACTGTGGGGTTTTTTGAACCCCCAATTTCTTTATTGGCTGTGCCAAAAAAAAGCAGTTTTCTATGCATTTCAGGGGTACTGTGGGTTTTTTTGATTTTTTTATTGGCTGTGCCAAAAAAAAGCAGTTTTCTATGCATTTCAGGGGTACTGTGGGGTTTTTTGATTTTTGTATTGGCTGTGCCAAAAAAAAGCAGTTTTCTATGCATTTCAGGGGTACTGTGGGGTTTTTTGAACCCCCAATTTTTGTATTGGCTGTGCCAAAAAAAAGCAGTTTTCTATGCATTTCAGGGGTACTGTGGGGTTTGGCTGTGCCAAAAAAAAGCAGTTTTCTATGCATTTCAGGGGTACTGTGGGGTTTTTTGAACCCCCAATTTTTTTGACCTTTCTAGTGATTTGACCTTTGACCTTTTGACCTTTGACCTTTTGACCTTTGACCTTTTGACCTTTGACCTTTCTAGCGTTTTGGCCAAAACAAAGCAGTTTTCTATGCATTTCAGGGGTACTGTGGGGTTTTTTGAACCCCCAATTTTTTTATTGGCTGTGCCAAAAAAAAGCAGTTTTCTATGCATTTCAGGGGTACTGTGGGGTTTTTTGAACCCCCAATTTTTGTATTGACTGTGCCAAAAAAAGCAGTTTTCTATGCATTTCAGGGGTTTTGACCTTTGACCTTTCTAGTGTTTTGACCTTTGACCTTTCTAGCGATAAAAAAAGCGCATCGTGGCATTTTGACCTTTCTAGCGATTTGACCTTTGACCTTTTGACCTTTGACCTTTTGACCTTTGACCTTTCTAGCGTTTTGGCCAACAAAAAGCAGTTTTCTATGCATTTCAGGGGTACTGTGGGGTTTTTTGAACCCCCAATTTTTTTATTGGCTGTGCCAAAAAAAAGGCAGTTTTCTATGCATTTCAGGGGTACTGTGGGGTTTTTTGAACCCCCAATTTTTTTATTGGCTGTGCCAAAAAAAAGCAGTTTTTTATGCATTTCAGGGGTACTGTGGGGTTTTTTGAACCCCCAATTTTTTTATTGACTGTGCCAAAAAAAACAGTTTTCTATGCATTTCAGGGGTTTTGACCTTTGACCTTTCTAGTGTTTTGACCTTTGACCTTTCTAGCGATGAAAAAAGCGCATCGTGGCATTTTGACCTTTCTAGCGATTTGACCTTCTACCTTTTGACCTTTGACCTTTTGACCTTTGACCTTTCTAGCGTTTTGACCTTTGACGTTTTGATTTTTGACCTTTCTAGCGATTTGACCTTTGACCTTTTGACCTTTGACCTTTTGACCTTTGACCTTTCTAGCGTTTTGGCCAAAAAAAAGCAGTTTTCTATGCATTTCAGGGGTACTGTGGGGTTTTTTGAACCCCCAATTTTTTTATTGGCTGTGCCAAAAAAAAGCAGTTTTCTATGCATTTCAGGGGTACTGTGGGGTTTTTTGAACCCCCAATTTTTGTATTGGCTGTGCCAAAAAAAAGCAGTTTTCTATGCATTTCAGGGGTACTGTGGGGTTTTTTGATTTTTTTATTGGCTGTGCCAAAAAAAAGCAGTTTTCTATGCATTTCAGGGGTACTGTGGGGTTTTTTGATTTTTTTATTGGCTGTGCCAAAAAAAAAGCAGTTTTCTATGCATTTCAGGGGTACTGTGGGGTTTTTTGAACCCCCAATTTTTTTATTGGCTGTGCCAAAAAATAAGCAGTTTTCTATGCATTTCAGGGGTACTGTGGGGTTTTTTGAACCCCCAATTTTTTTATTGGCTGTGCCAAAAAAGCAGTTTTCTATGCATTTCAGGGGTACTGTGGGGTTTTTTGAACCCCCAATTTTTTTATTGGCTGTGCCAAAAAAAGCAGTTTTCTATGCATGTCAGGGGTTTTGACCTTTGACCTTTCTAGTGTTTTGACCTTTGACCTTTCTAGCGATGAAAAAAGCGCATCTTGGCATTTTGACCTTTCTAGCGATTTGACCTTTGACCTTTTGACCTTTGACCTTTTGACCTTTGACCTTTCTAGCGTTTTGACCTTTGACGTTTTGATTTTTTGACCTTTCTAGCGATTTGACCTTTGACCTTTTGACCTTTGACCTTTTGACCTTTGACCTTTCTAGCGTTTTGGCCCAAAAAAAAGCAGTTTTCTATGCATTTCAGGGGTACTGTGGGGTTTTTTGAACCCCCAATTTTTTTATTGGCTGTGCCAAAAAAAAGCAGTTTTCTATGCATTTCAGGGGTACTGTGGGGTTTTTTGAACCCCCAATTTTTTTATTGGCTGTGCAAAAAAAAGCAGTTTTCTATGCATTTCAGGGGTACTGTGGGGTTTTTTGAACCCCCAATTTTTTTATTGGCTGTGCAAAAAAAAAGCAGTTTTCTATGCATTTCAGGGGTACTGTGGGGTTTTTTAATTTTTTTATTGGCTGTGCCAAAAAAAAGCAGTTTTCTATGCATTTCAGGGGTACTGTGGGGTTTTTTGAACCCCCAATTTTTTTATTGGCTGTGCAAAAAAAAGCAGTTTTCTATGCATTTCAGGGGTACTGTGGGGTTTTTTGAACCCCCAATTTTTTTATTGGCTGTGCCAAAAAAAAGCAGTTTTCTATGCATTTCAGGGGTACTGTGGGGTTTTTTGAACCCCCAATTTTTTTATTGGCTGTGCCAAAAAAAAGCAGTTTTCTATGCATTTCAGGGGTACTGTGGGGTTTTTTGAACCCCCAACTTTTTTTATTGGCTGTGCCAAAAAAAAGCAGTTTTCTATGCATTTCAGGGGTACTGTGGGGTTTTTTGAACCCCCAATTTTTTTATTGGCTGTGCCAAAAAAAAGCAGTTTTCTATGCATTTCAGGGGTACTGTGGGGTTTTTTGAACCCCCAATTTTTTTATTGGCTGTGCTAAAAAAAAGCAGTTTTCTATGCATTTCAGGGGTACTGTGGGGTTTTTTGAACCCCCAATTGTTTTATTGGCTGTGCCAAAAAAAAGCAGTTTTCTATGCATTTCAGGGGTACTGTGGGGTTTTTTGAACCCCCAATTTTTTTATTGGCTGTGCCAAAAAAAAGCAGTTTTCTATGCATTTCAGGGGTACTGTGGGGTTTTTTGAACCCCCAATTGTTTTATTGGCTGTGCCAAAAAAAAAGCAGTTTTCTATGCATTTCAGGGGTACTGTGGGTTTTTTTGAACCCCCAACTTTTTTATTGGCTGTGCCAAAAAAAAGCAGTTTTCTATGCATTTCAGGGGTACTGTGGGGTTTTTTGAACCCCCAATTTTTGTATTGGCTGTGCCAAAAAAAAGCAGTTTTCTATGCATTTCAGGGGTACTGTGGGGTTTTTTGAACCCCCAATTTTTTTATTGGCTGTGCCAAAAAAAAGCAGTTTTCTATGCATTTCAGGGGTACTGTGGGGTTTTTTGAACCCCCAATTGTTTTATTGGCTGTGCCAAAAAAAAAGCAGTTTTCTATGCATTTCAGGGGTACTGTGGGTTTTTTTGAACCCCCAACTTTTTTATTGGCTGTGCCAAAAAAAAGCAGTTTTCTATGCATTTCAGGGGTACTGTGGGGTTTTTTGAACCCCCAATTTTTGTATTGGCTGTGCCAAAAAAAAGCAGTTTTCTATGCATTTCAGGGGTACTGTGGGGTTTTTTGAACCCCCAATTTTTTTATTGGCTGTGCCAAAAAAAAGCAGTTTTCTATGCATTTCAGGGTTACTGTGGGGTTTTTTGAACCCCCAATTTTTTTATTGGCTGTGCCAAAAAAAAACAGTTTTCTATGCATTTCAGGGGTACTGTGGGGTTTTTTGATTTTTGTATTGGCTGTGCCAAAAAAAAGCAGTTTTCTATGCATTTCAGGGGTACTGTGGGGTTTTTTTAACCCCCAATTTTTGTATTGGCTGTGCCAAAAAAAAGCAGTTTTCTATGCATTTCAGGGGTACTGTGGGGTTTTTTGAACCCCCAATTTTTTTATTGGCTGTGCCAAAAAAAGCAGTTTTCTATGCATTTCAGGGGTACTGTGGGGTTTTTTGAACCCCCAATTTTTTTATTGGCTGTGCCAAAAAAAGCAGTTTTCTATGCATTTCAGGGGTTTTGACCTTTGACCTTTCTAGTGTTTTGACCTTTGACCTTTCTAGCGATGAAAAAAGCGCATCGTGGCATTTTGACCTTTCTAGCGATTTGACCTTTGACCTTTTGACCTTTGACCTTTTGACCTTTGACCTTTCTAGCGTTTTGACCTTTGACGTTTTGATTTTTTGACCTTTCTAGCGATTTAACCTTTGACCTTTTGACCTTTGACCTTTTGACCTTTGACCTTTCTAGCGTTTTGGCCCAAAAAAAAGCAGTTTTCTATGCATTTCAGGGGTACTGTGGGGTTTTTTGAACCCCCAATTTTTGTATTGGCTGTGCCAAAAAAAAGCAGTTTTCTATGCATTTCAGGGGTACTGTGGGGTTTTTTGAACCCCCAATTTTTTTATTGGCTGTGCAAAAAAAAAGCAGTTTTCTATGCATTTCAGGGGTACTGTGGGGTTTTTTGAACCCCCAATTTTTTTATTGGCTGTGCAAAAAAAAAGCAGTTTTCTATGCATTTCAGGGGTACTGTGGGGTTTTTTGATTTTTTTATTGGCTGTGCCAAAAAAAAGCAGTTTTCTATGCATTTCAGGGGTACTGTGGGGTTTTTTGAACCCCCAATTTTTTTATTGGCTGTGCCAAAAAAAAGCAGTTTTCTATGCATTTCAGGGGTACTGTGGGGTTTTTTGAACCCCCAATTTTTGTATTGGCTGTGCCAAAAAAAAGCAGTTTTATATGCATTTCAGGGGTACTGTGGGGTTTTTTGAACCCCCAATTTTTTTATTGGCTGTGCAAAAAAAAGCAGTTTTCTATGCATTTCAGGGGTACTGTGGGGTTTTTTGAACCCCCAATTTTTTTATTGGCTGTGCCAAAAAAAAGCAGTTTTCTATGCATTTCAGGGGTACTGTGGGGTTTTTTGAACCCCCAATTTTTTTATTGGCTGTGCCAAAAAAAAGCAGTTTTCTATGCATTTCAGGGGTACTGTGGGGTTTTTTGAACCCCCAATTTTTGTATTGGCTGTGCCAAAAAAAAGCAGTTTTCTATGCATTTCAGGGGTACTGTGGGGTTTTTTGAACCCCCAATTTTTTTATTGGCTGTGCAAAAAAAAGCAGTTTTCTATGCATTTCAGGGGTACTGTGGGGTTTTTTGAACCCCCAATTTTTTTATTGGCTGTGCCAAGAAAAAGCAGTTTTCTATGCATTTCAGGGGTACTGTGGGGTTTTTTGAACCCCCAATTTTTTTATTGGCTGTGCCAAAAAAAAGGCAGTTTTCTATGCATTTCAGGGGTACTGTGGGGTTTTTTGAACCCCCAATTTTTTTATTGGCTGTGCAAAAAAAAAGCAGTTTTCTATGCATTTCAGGGGTACTGTGGGGTTTTTTGAACCCCCAATTTTTTTATTGACTGTGCCAAAAAAAGCAGTTTTCTATGCATTTCAGGGGTTTTGACCTTTGACCTTTCTTGTGTTTTGACCTTTGACCTTTCTAGCGATGAAAAAAGCGCATCGTGGCATTTTTGACCTTTCTAGCGATTTGACCTTTGACCTTTTGGCATTTGACCTTTTGACCTTTGACCTTTCTAGCGATTTGACCTTTGACCTTTGACCTTTTGACCTTTGACCTTTTGACCTTTGACCTTTCTAGCGTTTTGGCCCAAAAAAAGCAGTTTTCTATGCATTTCAGGGGTACTGTGGGGTTTTTTGAACCCCCAATTTTTTTATTGGCTGTGCCAAAAAAAAGCAGTTTTCTATGCATTTCAGGGGTACTGTGGGGTTTTTTGATTTTTTTATTGGCTGTGCCAAAAAAAAGCAGTTTTCTATGCATTTCAGGGGTACTGTGGGGTTTTTTGATTTTTGTATTGGCTGTGCCAAAAAAAAAGCAGTTTTCTATGCATTTCAGGGGTACTGTGGGGTTTTTTGAACCCCCAATTTTTTTATTGGCTGTGCCAAAAAAAAGCAGTTTTCTATGCATTTCAGGGGTACTGTGGGGTTTTTTGAACCCCCAATTTTTTTATTGGCTGTGCTAAAAAAAAGCAGTTTTCTATGCATTTCAGGGGTACTGTGGGGTTTTTTGAACCCCCAATTGTTTTATTGGCTGTGCCAAAAAAAAGCAGTTTTCTATGCATTTCAGGGGTACTGTGGGGTTTTTTGAACCCCCAATTTTTTTATTGGCTGTGCCAAAAAAAAGCAGTTTTCTATGCATTTCAGGGGTACTGTGGGGTTTTTTGAACCCCCAATTGTTTTATTGGCTGTGCCAAAAAAAAAGCAGTTTTCTATGCATTTCAGGGGTACTGTGGGTTTTTTTGAACCCCCAACTTTTTTATTGGCTGTGCCAAAAAAAAGCAGTTTTCTATGCATTTCAGGGGTACTGTGGGGTTTTTTGAACCCCCAATTTTTGTATTGGCTGTGCCAAAAAAAAGCAGTTTTCTATGCATTTCAGGGGTACTGTGGGGTTTTTTGAACCCCCAATTTTTTTATTGGCTGTGCCAAAAAAAAGCAGTTTTCTATGCATTTCAGGGTTACTGTGGGGTTTTTTGAACCCCCAATTTTTTTATTGGCTGTGCCAAAAAAAAACAGTTTTCTATGCATTTCAGGGGTACTGTGGGGTTTTTTGATTTTTTTATTGGCTGTGCCAAAAAAAAGCAGTTTTCTATGCATTTCAGGGGTACTGTGGGTTTTTTTTATTTTTTTATTGGCTGTGCCAAAAAAAAGCAGTTTTCTATGCATTTCAGGGGTACTGTGGGGTTTTTTTAACCCCCAATTTTTGTATTGGCTGTGCCAAAAAAAAGCAGTTTTCTATGCATTTCAGGGGTACTGTGGGGTTTTTTGAACCCCCAATTTTTTTATTGGCTGTGCCAAAAAAAGCAGTTTTCTATGCATTTCAGGGGTACTGTGGGGTTTTTTGAACCCCCAATTTTTTTATTGGCTGTGCCAAAAAAAGCAGTTTTCTATGCATTTCAGGGGTTTTGACCTTTGACCTTTCTAGTGTTTTGACCTTTAACCTTTCTAGCGATGAAAAAAGCGCATCGTGGCATTTTGACCTTTCTAGCGATTTGACCTTTGACCTTTTGACCTTTGACCTTTTGACCTTTGACCTTTCTAGCGTTTTGACCTTTGACGTTTTGATTTTTTGACCTTTCTAGCGATTTAACCTTTGACCTTTTGACCTTTGACCTTTTGACCTTTGACCTTTCTAGCGTTTTGGCCCAAAAAAAAGCAGTTTTCTATGCATTTCAGGGGTACTGTGGGGTTTTTTGAACCCCCAATTTTTGTATTGGCTGTGCCAAAAAAAAGCAGTTTTCTATGCATTTCAGGGGTACTGTGGGGTTTTTTGAACCCCCAATTTTTTTATTGGCTGTGCAAAAAAAAAGCAGTTTTCTATGCATTTCAGGGGTACTGTGGGGTTTTTTGAACCCCCAATTTTTTTATTGGCTGTGCAAAAAAAAAGCAGTTTTCTATGCATTTCAGGGGTACTGTGGGGTTTTTTGATTTTTTTATTGGCTGTGCCAAAAAAAAGCAGTTTTCTATGCATTTCAGGGGTACTGTGGGGTTTTTTTAACCCCCAATTTTTTTATTGGCTGTGCCAAAAAAAGCAGTTTTCTATGCATTTCAGGGGTACTGTGGGGTTTTTTGAACCCCCAATTTTTTTATTGGCTGTGCCAAAAAAAGCAGTTTTCTATGCATTTCAGGGGTACTGTGGGGTTTTTTGAACCCCCAATTTTTTTATTGGCTGTGCCAAAAAAAGCAGTTTTCTATGCATTTCAGGGGTACTGTGGGGTTTTTTGAACCCCCAATTTTTTTATTGGCTGTGCCAAAAAAAGCAGTTTTCTATGCATGTCAGGGGTTTTGACCTTTGACCTTTCTAGTGTTTTGACCTTTGACCTTTCTAGCGATGAAAAAAGCGCATCTTGGCATTTTGACCTTTCTAGCGATTTGACCTTTGACCTTTTGACCTTTGACCTTTTGACCTTTGACCTTTCTAGCGTTTTGACCTTTGACGTTTTGATTTTTTGACCTTTCTAGCGATTTGACCTTTGACCTTTTGACCTTTGACCTTTTGACCTTTGACCTTTCTAACGTTTTGGCCCAAAAAAAAGCAGTTTTCTATGCATTTCAGGGGTACTGTGGGGTTTTTTGAACCCCCAATTTTTTTATTGGCTGTGCCAAAAAAAAGCAGTTTTCTATGCATTTCAGGGGTACTGTGGGGTTTTTTGAACCCCCAATTTTTTTATTGGCTGTGCAAAAAAAAAGCAGTTTTCTATGCATTTCAGGGGTACTGTGGGGTTTTTTGAACCCCCAATTTTTTTATTGGCTGTGCTAAAAAAAAGCAGTTTTCTATGCATTTCAGGGGTACTGTGGGGTTTTTTGAACCCCCAATTGTTTTATTGGCTGTGCCAAAAAAAAGCAGTTTTCTATGCATTTCAGGGGTACTGTGGGGTTTTTTGAACCCCCAATTTTTTTATTGGCTGTGCCAAAAAAAAGCAGTTTTCTATGCATTTCAGGGGTACTGTGGGGTTTTTTGAACCCCCAATTGTTTTATTGGCTGTGCCAAAAAAAGAAGCAGTTTTCTATGCATTTCAGGGGTACTGTGGGTTTTTTTGAACCCCCAACTTTTTTATTGGCTGTGCCAAAAAAAAGCAGTTTTCTATGCATTTCAGGGGTACTGTGGGGTTTTTTGAACCCCCAATTTTTGTATTGGCTGTGCCAAAAAAAAGCAGTTTTCTATGCATTTCAGGGGTACTGTGGGGTTTTTTGAACCCCCAATTTTTTTATTGGCTGTGCCAAAAAAAAGCAGTTTTCTATGCATTTCAGGGTTACTGTGGGGTTTTTTGAACCCCCAATTTTTTTATTGGCTGTGCCAAAAAAAAAACAGTTTTCTATGCATTTCAGGGGTACTGTGGGGTTTTTTGATTTTTTTATTGGCTGTGCCAAAAAAAAGCAGTTTTCTATGCATTTCAGGGGTACTGTGGGGTTTTTTTATTTTTTTATTGGCTGTGCCAAAAAAAAGCAGTTTTCTATGCATTTCAGGGGTACTGTGGGGTTTTTTTAACCCCCAATTTTTGTATTGGCTGTGCCAAAAAAAAGCAGTTTTCTATGCATTTCAGGGGTACTGTGGGGTTTTTTGAACCCCCAATTTTTTTATTGGCTGTGCCAAAAAAAGCAGTTTTCTATGCATTTCAGGGGTACTGTGGGGTTTTTTGAACCCCCAATTTTTTTATTGGCTGTGCCAAAAAAAGCAGTTTTCTATGCATTTCAGGGGTTTTGACCTTTGACCTTTCTAGTGTTTTGACCTTTAACCTTTCTAGCGATGAAAAAAGCGCATCGTGGCATTTTGACCTTTCTAGCGATTTGACCTTTGACCTTTTGACCTTTGACCTTTTGACCTTTGACCTTTCTAGCGTTTTGACCTTTGACGTTTTGATTTTTTGACCTTTCTAGCGATTTAACCTTTGACCTTTTGACCTTTGACCTTTTGACCTTTGACCTTTCTAGCGTTTTGGCCCAAAAAAAAGCAGTTTTCTATGCATTTCAGGGGTACTGTGGGGTTTTTTGAACCCCCAATTTTTGTATTGGCTGTGCCAAAAAAAAGCAGTTTTCTATGCATTTCAGGGGTACTGTGGGGTTTTTTGAACCCCCAATTTTTTTATTGGCTGTGCAAAAAAAAAAGCAGTTTTCTATGCATTTCAGGGGTACTGTGGGGTTTTTTGAACCCCCAATTTTTTTATTGGCTGTGCAAAAAAAAAGCAGTTTTCTATGCATTTCAGGGGTACTGTGGGGTTTTTTGATTTTTTTATTGGCTGTGCCAAAAAAAAGCAGTTTTCTATGCATTTCAGGGGTACTGTGGGGTTTTTTGAACCCCCAATTTTTTTATTGGCTGTGCCAAAAAAAGCAGTTTTCTATGCATTTCAGGGGTACTGTGGGGTTTTTTGAACCCCCAATTTTTTTATTGGCTGTGCCAACAAAAGCAGTTTTCTATGCATTTCAGGGGTACTGTGGGGTTTTTTGAACCCCCAATTTTTTTATTGGCTGTGCCAAAAAAAGCAGTTTTCTATGCATTTCAGGGGTACTGTGGGGTTTTTTGAACCCCCAATTTTTGTATTGGCTGTGCCAAAAAAAAGCAGTTTTCTATGCATTTCAGGGGTACTGTGGGGTTTTTTGATTTTTTTATTGGCTGTGCCAAAAAAAAGCAGTTTTCTATGCATTTCAGGGGTACTGTGGGGTTTTTTGATTTTTTTATTGGCTGTGCCAAAAAAAAGCAGTTTTCTATGCATTTCAGGGGTACTGTGGGGTTTTTAGATTTTTTTATTGGCTGTGCCAAAAAAAAAGCAGTTTTCTATGCATTTCAGGGGTACTGTGGGTTTTTTTTAACCCCCAATTTTTTTATTGGCTGTGCCAAAAAAAAGCAGTTTTCTATGCATTTCAGGGGTACTGTGGGGTTTTTTGAACCCCCAATTTTTTTATTGGCTGTGCCAAAAAAAGCAGTTTTCTATGCATTTCAGGGGTACTGTGGGGTTTTTTGAACCCCCAATTTTTTTATTGGCTGTGCCAAAAAAAGCAGTTTTCTATGCATGTCAGGGGTTTTGACCTTTGACCTTTCTAGTGTTTTGACCTTTGACCTTTCTAGCGATGAAAAAAGCGCATCGTGGCATTTTGACCTTTCTAGCGATTTGACCTTTGACCTTTTGACCTTTGACCTTTTGACCTTTGACCTTTCTAGCGTTTTGACCTTTGACGTTTTGATTTTTTGACCTTTCTAGCGATTTGACCTTTGACCTTTTGACCTTTGACCTTTTGACCTTTGACCTTTCTAGCGTTTTGGCCAAAAAAAAGCAGTTTTCTATGCATTTCAGGGGTACTGTGGGGTTTTTTGAACCCCCAATTTTTTTATTGGCTGTGCAAAAAAAAAGCAGTTTTCTATGCATTTCAGGGGTACTGTGGGTTTTTTTGATTTTTTTATTGGCTGTGCCAAAAAAAAGCAGTTTTCTATGCATTTCAGGGGTACTGTGGGGTTTTTTGATTTTTGTATTGGCTGTATTGGCTGTGCCAAAAAAAAGCAGTTTTCTATGCATTTCAGGGGTACTGTGGGGTTTTTTGAACCCCCAATTTTTTTATTGGCTGTGCCAAAAAAAAGCAGTTTTCTATGCATTTCAGGGGTACTGTGGTTTTTTTTTTACCCCCAATTTTTGTATTGGCTGTGCCAAAAAAAAGCAGTTTTCTATGCATTTCAGGGGTACTGTGGGGTTTTTTGAACCCCCAATTTTTTTGACCTTTCTAGCGATTTGACCTTTGACCTTTTGACCTTTGACCTTTTGACCTTTGACCTTTTGACCTTTGACCTTTCTAGCGTTTTGGCCAAAACAAAGCAGTTTTCTATGCATTTCAGGGGTACTGTGGGGTTTTTTGAACCCCCAATTTTTTTATTGGCTGTGCCAAAAAAAGCAGTTTTCTATGCATTTCAGGGGTACTGTGGGGTTTTTTGAACCCCCAATTTTTTTATTGGCTGTGCCAAAAAAAAGCAGTTTTCTATGCATTTCAGGGGTACTGTGGGGTTTTTTGAACCCCCAATTTTTTTATTGGCTGTGCCAAAAAAAAGCAGTTTTCTATGCATTTCAGGGGTACTGTGGGGTTTTTTGAACCCCCAATTTTTGTATTGACTGTGCCAAAAAAAGCAGTTTTCTATGCATTTCAGGGGTTTTGACCTTTGACCTTTCTAGTGTTTTGACCTTTGACCTTTCTAGCGATAAAAAAAGCGCATCGTGGCATTTTGACCTTTCTAGCGATTTGACCTTTGACCTTTTGACCTTTGACCTTTTGACCTTTGACCTTTCTAGCGTTTTGGCCAACAAAAAGCAGTTTTCTATGCATTTCAGGGGTACTGTGGGGTTTTTTGAACCCCCAATTTTTTTATTGGCTGTGCCAAAAAAAAGGCAGTTTTCTATGCATTTCAGGGGTACTGTGGGGTTTTTTGAACCCCCAATTTTTTTATTGGCTGTGCCAAAAAAAAGCAGTTTTTTATGCATTTCAGGGGTACTGTGGGGTTTTTTGAACCCCCAATTTTTTTATTGACTGTGCCAAAAAAAACAGTTTTCTATGCATTTCAGGGGTTTTGACCTTTGACCTTTCTAGTGTTTTGACCTTTGACCTTTCTAGCGATGAAAAAAGCGCATCGTGGCATTTTGACCTTTCTAGCGATTTGACCTTCTACCTTTTGACCTTTGACCTTTTGACCTTTGACCTTTCTAGCGTTTTGACCTTTGACGTTTTGATTTTTGACCTTTCTAGCGATTTGACCTTTGACCTTTTGACCTTTGACCTTTTGACCTTTGACCTTTCTAGCGTTTTGGCCAAAAAAAAGCAGTTTTCTATGCATTTCAGGGGTACTGTGGGGTTTTTTGAACCCCCAATTTTTTTATTGGCTGTGCCAAAAAAAAGCAGTTTTCTATGCATTTCAGGGGTACTGTGGGGTTTTTTGAACCCCCAATTTTTGTATTGGCTGTGCCAAAAAAAAGCAGTTTTCTATGCATTTCAGGGGTACTGTGGGGTTTTTTGATTTTTTTATTGGCTGTGCCAAAAAAAAGCAGTTTTCTATGCATTTCAGGGGTACTGTGGGGTTTTTTGATTTTTTTATTGGCTGTGCCAAAAAAAAAGCAGTTTTCTATGCATTTCAGGGGTACTGTGGGGTTTTTTGAACCCCCAATTTTTTTATTGGCTGTGCCAAAAAATAAGCAGTTTTCTATGCATTTCAGGGGTACTGTGGGGTTTTTTGAACCCCCAATTTTTTTATTGGCTGTGCCAAAAAAGCAGTTTTCTATGCATTTCAGGGGTACTGTGGGGTTTTTTGAACCCCCAATTTTTTTATTGGCTGTGCCAAAAAAAGCAGTTTTCTATGCATGTCAGGGGTTTTGACCTTTGACCTTTCTAGTGTTTTGACCTTTGACCTTTCTAGCGATGAAAAAAGCGCATCTTGGCATTTTGACCTTTCTAGCGATTTGACCTTTGACCTTTTGACCTTTGACCTTTTGACCTTTGACGTTTTGATTTTTTGACCTTTCTAGCGATTTGACCTTTGACCTTTTGACCTTTGACCTTTTGACCTTTGACCTTTCTAGCGTTTTGGCCCAAAAAAAAGCAGTTTTCTATGCATTTCAGGGGTACTGTGGGGTTTTTTGAACCCCCAATTTTTTTATTGGCTGTGCCAAAAAAAAGCAGTTTTCTATGCATTTCAGGGGTACTGTGGGGTTTTTTGAACCCCCAATTTTTTTATTGGCTGTGCAAAAAAAAGCAGTTTTCTATGCATTTCAGGGGTACTGTGGGGTTTTTTGAACCCCCAATTTTTTTATTGGCTGTGCAAAAAAAAAGCAGTTTTCTATGCATTTCAGGGGTACTGTGGGGTTTTTTAATTTTTTTATTGGCTGTGCCAAAAAAAAGCAGTTTTCTATGCATTTCAGGGGTACTGTGGGGTTTTTTGAACCCCCAATTTTTTTATTGGCTGTGCAAAAAAAAGCAGTTTTCTATGCATTTCAGGGGTACTGTGGGGTTTTTTGAACCCCCAATTTTTTTATTGGCTGTGCCAAAAAAAAGCAGTTTTCTATGCATTTCAGGGGTACTGTGGGGTTTTTTGAACCCCCAATTTTTTTATTGGCTGTGCCAAAAAAAAGCAGTTTTCTATGCATTTCAGGGGTACTGTGGGGTTTTTTGAACCCCCAACTTTTTTTATTGGCTGTGCCAAAAAAAAGCAGTTTTCTATGCATTTCAGGGGTACTGTGGGGTTTTTTGAACCCCCAATTTTTTTATTGGCTGTGCCAAAAAAAAGCAGTTTTCTATGCATTTCAGGGGTACTGTGGGGTTTTTTGAACCCCCAATTTTTTTATTGGCTGTGCTAAAAAAAAGCAGTTTTCTATGCATTTCAGGGGTACTGTGGGGTTTTTTGAACCCCCAATTGTTTTATTGGCTGTGCCAAAAAAAAGCAGTTTTCTATGCATTTCAGGGGTACTGTGGGGTTTTTTGAACCCCCAATTTTTTTATTGGCTGTGCCAAAAAAAAGCAGTTTTCTATGCATTTCAGGGGTACTGTGGGGTTTTTTGAACCCCCAATTGTTTTATTGGCTGTGCCAAAAAAAAAGCAGTTTTCTATGCATTTCAGGGGTACTGTGGGTTTTTTTGAACCCCCAACTTTTTTATTGGCTGTGCCAAAAAAAAGCAGTTTTCTATGCATTTCAGGGGTACTGTGGGGTTTTTTGAACCCCCAATTTTTGTATTGGCTGTGCCAAAAAAAAGCAGTTTTCTATGCATTTCAGGGGTACTGTGGGGTTTTTTGAACCCCCAATTTTTTTATTGGCTGTGCCAAAAAAAAGCAGTTTTCTATGCATTTCAGGGTTACTGTGGGGTTTTTTGAACCCCCAATTTTTTTATTGGCTGTGCCAAAAAAAAACAGTTTTCTATGCATTTCAGGGGTACTGTGGGGTTTTTTGATTTTTGTATTGGCTGTGCCAAAAAAAAGCAGTTTTCTATGCATTTCAGGGGTACTGTGGGGTTTTTTTAACCCCCAATTTTTGTATTGGCTGTGCCAAAAAAAAGCAGTTTTCTATGCATTTCAGGGGTACTGTGGGGTTTTTTGAACCCCCAATTTTTTTATTGGCTGTGCCAAAAAAAGCAGTTTTCTATGCATTTCAGGGGTACTGTGGGGTTTTTTGAACCCCCAATTTTTTTATTGGCTGTGCCAAAAAAAGCAGTTTTCTATGCATTTCAGGGGTTTTGACCTTTGACCTTTCTAGTGTTTTGACCTTTGACCTTTCTAGCGATGAAAAAAGCGCATCGTGGCATTTTGACCTTTCTAGCGATTTGACCTTTGACCTTTTGACCTTTGACCTTTTGACCTTTGACCTTTCTAGCGTTTTGACCTTTGACGTTTTGATTTTTTGACCTTTCTAGCGATTTAACCTTTGACCTTTTGACCTTTGACCTTTTGACCTTTGACCTTTCTAGCGTTTTGGCCCAAAAAAAAGCAGTTTTCTATGCATTTCAGGGGTACTGTGGGGTTTTTTGAACCCCCAATTTTTGTATTGGCTGTGCCAAAAAAAAGCAGTTTTCTATGCATTTCAGGGGTACTGTGGGGTTTTTTGAACCCCCAATTTTTTTATTGGCTGTGCAAAAAAAAAGCAGTTTTCTATGCATTTCAGGGGTACTGTGGGGTTTTTTGAACCCCCAATTTTTTTATTGGCTGTGCAAAAAAAAAGCAGTTTTCTATGCATTTCAGGGGTACTGTGGGGTTTTTTGATTTTTTTATTGGCTGTGCCAAAAAAAAGCAGTTTTCTATGCATTTCAGGGGTACTGTGGGGTTTTTTGAACCCCCAATTTTTTTATTGGCTGTGCCAAAAAAAAGCAGTTTTCTATGCATTTCAGGGGTACTGTGGGGTTTTTTGAACCCCCAATTTTTGTATTGGCTGTGCCAAAAAAAAGCAGTTTTATATGCATTTCAGGGGTACTGTGGGGTTTTTTGAACCCCCAATTTTTTTATTGGCTGTGCAAAAAAAAGCAGTTTTCTATGCATTTCAGGGGTACTGTGGGGTTTTTTGAACCCCCAATTTTTTTATTGGCTGTGCCAAAAAAAAGCAGTTTTCTATGCATTTCAGGGGTACTGTGGGGTTTTTTGAACCCCCAATTTTTTTATTGGCTGTGCCAAAAAAAAGCAGTTTTCTATGCATTTCAGGGGTACTGTGGGGTTTTTTGAACCCCCAATTTTTGTATTGGCTGTGCCAAAAAAAAGCAGTTTTCTATGCATTTCAGGGGTACTGTGGGGTTTTTTGAACCCCCAATTTTTTTATTGGCTGTGCAAAAAAAAGCAGTTTTCTATGCATTTCAGGGGTACTGTGGGGTTTTTTGAACCCCCAATTTTTTTATTGGCTGTGCCAAGAAAAAGCAGTTTTCTATGCATTTCAGGGGTACTGTGGGGTTTTTTGAACCCCCAATTTTTTTATTGGCTGTGCCAAAAAAAAGGCAGTTTTCTATGCATTTCAGGGGTACTGTGGGGTTTTTTGAACCCCCAATTTTTTTATTGGCTGTGCAAAAAAAAAGCAGTTTTCTATGCATTTCAGGGGTACTGTGGGGTTTTTTGAACCCCCAATTTTTTTATTGACTGTGCCAAAAAAAGCAGTTTTCTATGCATTTCAGGGGTTTTGACCTTTGACCTTTCTTGTGTTTTGACCTTTGACCTTTCTAGCGATGAAAAAAGCGCATCGTGGCATTTTTGACCTTTCTAGCGATTTGACCTTTGACCTTTTGGCATTTGACCTTTTGACCTTTGACCTTTCTAGCGATTTGACCTTTGACCTTTGACCTTTTGACCTTTGACCTTTTGACCTTTGACCTTTCTAGCGTTTTGGCCCAAAAAAAGCAGTTTTCTATGCATTTCAGGGGTACTGTGGGGTTTTTTGAACCCCCAATTTTTTTATTGGCTGTGCCAAAAAAAAGCAGTTTTCTATGCATTTCAGGGGTACTGTGGGGTTTTTTGATTTTTTTATTGGCTGTGCCAAAAAAAAGCAGTTTTCTATGCATTTCAGGGGTACTGTGGGGTTTTTTGATTTTTTTATTGGCTGTGCCAAAAAAAAAGCAGTTTTCTATGCATTTCAGGGGTACTGTGGGGTTTTTTGAACCCCCAATTTTTTTATTGGCTGTGCAAAAAAAAAGCAGTTTTCTATGCATTTCAGGGGTACTGTGGGGTTTTTTGAACCCCCAATTTTTTTATTGGCTGTGCAAAAAAAAAGCAGTTTTCTATGCATTTCAGGGGTACTGTGGGTTTTTTTTTTTTTTTGGCTGTGCCAAAAAAAAGCAGTTTTCTATGCATTTCAGGGGTACTGTGGGGTTTTTTGATTTTTTTATTGGCTGTGCCAAAAAAAAAGCAGTTTTCTATGCATTTCAGGGGTACTGTGGGGTTTTTTGAACCCCCAATTTTTTTATTGGCTGTGCAAAAAAAAAGCAGTTTTCTATGCATTTCAGGGGTACTGTGGGGTTTTTTGAACCCCCAATTTTTTTATTGGCTGTGCAAAAAAAAAGCAGTTTTCTATGCATTTCAGGGGTACTGTGGGTTTTTTTATTTTTTTATTGGCTGTGCCAAAAAAAAGCAGTTTTCTATGCATTTCAGGGGTACTGTGGGGTTTTTTGAACCCCCAATTTTTTTATTGGCTGTGCAAAAAAAAGCAGTTTTCTATGCATTTCAGGGGTACTGTGGGGTTTTTTGAACCCCCAATTTTTTTATTGGCTGTGCCAAAAAAAAGCAGTTTTCTATGCATTTCAGGGGTACTGTGGGGTTTTTTGAACCCCCAATTTTTTTATTGGCTGTGCAAAAAAAAAGCAGTTTTCTATGCATTTCAGGGGTACTGTGGGGTTTTTTGAACCCCCAATTTTTTTATTGGCTGTGCCAAAAAAAAGCAGTTTTCTATGCATTTCAGGGGTACTGTGGGGTTTTTTGAACCCCCAATTTTTTTATTGGCTGTGCCAAAAAAAAGCAGTTTTCTATGCATTTCAGGGGTACTGTGGGGTTTTTTGAACCCCCAATTTTTTTATTGGCTGTGCTAAAAAAAAGCAGTTTTCTATGCATTTCAGGGGTACTGTGGGGTTTTTTGAACCCCCAATTTTTTTATTGGCTGTGCCAAAAAAAAGCAGTTTTCTATGCATTTCAGGGGTACTGTGGGGTTTTTTGAACCCCCAATTTCTTTATTGGCTGTGCCAAAAAAAGCAGTATTCTATGCATTTCAGGGGTACTGTGGGGTTTTTTGAACCCCCAATTGTTTTATTGGCTGTGCCAAAAAAAAGCAGTTTTCTATGCATTTCAGGGGTACTGTGGGGTTTTTTGAACCCCCAATTTTTTTATTGGCTGTGCCAAAAAAAAGCAGTTTTCTATGCATTTCAGGGGTACTGTGGGGTTTTTTGAACCCCCAATTGTTTTATTGGCTGTGCCAAAAAAAAAGCAGTTTTCTATGCATTTCAGGGGTACTGTGGGTTTTTTTGAACCCCCAACTTTTTTATTGGCTGTGCCAAAAAAAAGCAGTTTTCTATGCATTTCAGGGGTACTGTGGGGTTTTTTGAACCCCCAATTTTTTTATTGGCTGTGCCAAAAAAAAGGCAGTTTTCTATGCATTTCAGGGGTACTGTGGGGTTTTTTGAACCCCCAATTTTTTTATTGGCTGTGCCAAAAAAAAGCAGTTTTTTATGCATTTCAGGGGTACTGTGGGTTTTTTTGAACCCCCAATTTTTGTATTGACTGTGCCAAAAAAAGCAGTTTTCTATGCATTTCAGGGGTTTTGACCTTTGACCTTTCTAGTGTTTTGACCTTTGACCTTTCTAGCGATGAAAAAAGCGCATCGTGGCATTTTGACCTTTCTAGCGATTTGACCTTTGCCCTTTTGACCTTTGACCTTTTGACCTTTGACCTTTCTAGCGTTTTGACCTTTGACGTTTTGATTTTTGACCTTTCTAGCGATTTGACCTTTGACGTTTTGACCTTTGACCTTTTGACCTTTGACCTTTCTAGCGTTTTGGCCAAAAAAAAGCAGTTTTCTATGCATTTCAGGGGTACTGTGGGGTTTTTTGAACCCCCAATTTTTTTATTGGCTGTGCCAAAAAAAAGCAGTTTTCTATGCATTTCAGGGGTACTGTGGGGTTTTTTGAACCCCCAATTTTTGTATTGGCTGTGCCAAAAAAAAGCAGTTTTCTATGCATTTCAGGGGTACTGTGGGGTTTTTTGATTTTTTTATTGGCTGTGCCAAAAAAAAGCAGTTTTCTATGCATTTCAGGGGTACTGTGGGGTTTTTAGATTTTTTTATTGGCTGTGCCAAAAAAAAAGCAGTTTTCTATGCATTTCAGGGGTACTGTGGGTTTTTTTTAACCCCCAATTTTTTTATTGGCTGTGCCAAAAAAAAGCAGTTTTCTATGCATTTCAGGGGTACTGTGGGGTTTTTTGAACCCCCAATTTTTTTATTGGCTGTGCCAAAAAAAGCAGTTTTCTATGCATTTCAGGGGTACTGTGGGGTTTTTTGAACCCCCAATTTTTTTATTGGCTGTGCCAAAAAAAGCAGTTTTCTATGCATGTCAGGGGTTTTGACCTTTGACCTTTCTAGTGTTTTGACCTTTGACCTTTCTAGCGATGAAAAAAGCGCATCGTGGCATTTTGACCTTTCTAGCGATTTGACCTTTGACCTTTTGACCTTTGACCTTTTGACCTTTGACCTTTCTAGCGTTTTGACCTTTGACGTTTTGATTTTTTGACCTTTCTAGCGATTTGACCTTTGACCTTTTGACCTTTGACCTTTTGACCTTTGACCTTTCTAGCGTTTTGGCCAAAAAAAAGCAGTTTTCTATGCATTTCAGGGGTACTGTGGGGTTTTTTGAACCCCCAATTTTTTTATTGGCTGTGCAAAAAAAAAGCAGTTTTCTATGCATTTCAGGGGTACTGTGGGTTTTTTTGATTTTTTTATTGGCTGTGCCAAAAAAAAGCAGTTTTCTATGCATTTCAGGGGTACTGTGGGGTTTTTTGATTTTTGTATTGGCTGTATTGGCTGTGCCAAAAAAAAGCAGTTTTCTATGCATTTCAGGGGTACTGTGGGGTTTTTTGAACCCCCAATTTTTTTATTGGCTGTGCCAAAAAAAAGCAGTTTTCTATGCATTTCAGGGGTACTGTGGTTTTTTTTTTACCCCCAATTTTTGTATTGGCTGTGCCAAAAAAAAGCAGTTTTCTATGCATTTCAGGGGTACTGTGGGGTTTTTTGAACCCCCAATTTTTTTGACCTTTCTAGCGATTTGACCTTTGACCTTTTGACCTTTGACCTTTTGACCTTTGACCTTTTGACCTTTGACCTTTCTAGCGTTTTGGCCAAAACAAAGCAGTTTTCTATGCATTTCAGGGGTACTGTGGGGTTTTTTGAACCCCCAATTTTTTTATTGGCTGTGCCAAAAAAAGCAGTTTTCTATGCATTTCAGGGGTACTGTGGGGTTTTTTGAACCCCCAATTTTTTTATTGGCTGTGCCAAAAAAAAGCAGTTTTCTATGCATTTCAGGGGTACTGTGGGGTTTTTTGAACCCCCAATTTTTTTATTGGCTGTGCCAAAAAAAAGCAGTTTTCTATGCATTTCAGGGGTACTGTGGGGTTTTTTGAACCCCCAATTTTTGTATTGACTGTGCCAAAAAAAGCAGTTTTCTATGCATTTCAGGGGTTTTGACCTTTGACCTTTCTAGTGTTTTGACCTTTGACCTTTCTAGCGATAAAAAAAGCGCATCGTGGCATTTTGACCTTTCTAGCGATTTGACCTTTGACCTTTTGACCTTTGACCTTTTGACCTTTGACCTTTCTAGCGTTTTGGCCAACAAAAAGCAGTTTTCTATGCATTTCAGGGGTACTGTGGGGTTTTTTGAACCCCCAATTTTTTTATTGGCTGTGCCAAAAAAAAGGCAGTTTTCTATGCATTTCAGGGGTACTGTGGGGTTTTTTGAACCCCCAATTTTTTTATTGGCTGTGCCAAAAAAAAGCAGTTTTTTATGCATTTCAGGGGTACTGTGGGGTTTTTTGAACCCCCAATTTTTTTATTGACTGTGCCAAAAAAAACAGTTTTCTATGCATTTCAGGGGTTTTGACCTTTGACCTTTCTAGTGTTTTGACCTTTGACCTTTCTAGCGATGAAAAAAGCGCATCGTGGCATTTTGACCTTTCTAGCGATTTGACCTTCTACCTTTTGACCTTTGACCTTTTGACCTTTGACCTTTCTAGCGTTTTGACCTTTGACGTTTTGATTTTTGACCTTTCTAGCGATTTGACCTTTGACCTTTTGACCTTTGACCTTTTGACCTTTGACCTTTCTAGCGTTTTGGCCAAAAAAAAGCAGTTTTCTATGCATTTCAGGGGTACTGTGGGGTTTTTTGAACCCCCAATTTTTTTATTGGCTGTGCCAAAAAAAAGCAGTTTTCTATGCATTTCAGGGGTACTGTGGGGTTTTTTGAACCCCCAATTTTTGTATTGGCTGTGCCAAAAAAAAGCAGTTTTCTATGCATTTCAGGGGTACTGTGGGGTTTTTTGATTTTTTTATTGGCTGTGCCAAAAAAAAGCAGTTTTCTATGCATTTCAGGGGTACTGTGGGGTTTTTTGATTTTTTTATTGGCTGTGCCAAAAAAAAAGCAGTTTTCTATGCATTTCAGGGGTACTGTGGGGTTTTTTGAACCCCCAATTTTTTTATTGGCTGTGCCAAAAAATAAGCAGTTTTCTATGCATTTCAGGGGTACTGTGGGGTTTTTTGAACCCCCAATTTTTTTATTGGCTGTGCCAAAAAAGCAGTTTTCTATGCATTTCAGGGGTACTGTGGGGTTTTTTGAACCCCCAATTTTTTTATTGGCTGTGCCAAAAAAAGCAGTTTTCTATGCATGTCAGGGGTTTTGACCTTTGACCTTTCTAGTGTTTTGACCTTTGACCTTTCTAGCGATGAAAAAAGCGCATCTTGGCATTTTGACCTTTCTAGCGATTTGACCTTTGACCTTTTGACCTTTGACCTTTTGACCTTTGACCTTTCTAGCGTTTTGACCTTTGACGTTTTGATTTTTTGACCTTTCTAGCGATTTGACCTTTGACCTTTTGACCTTTGACCTTTTGACCTTTGACCTTTCTAGCGTTTTGGCCCAAAAAAAAGCAGTTTTCTATGCATTTCAGGGGTACTGTGGGGTTTTTTGAACCCCCAATTTTTTTATTGGCTGTGCCAAAAAAAAGCAGTTTTCTATGCATTTCAGGGGTACTGTGGGGTTTTTTGAACCCCCAATTTTTTTATTGGCTGTGCAAAAAAAAGCAGTTTTCTATGCATTTCAGGGGTACTGTGGGGTTTTTTGAACCCCCAATTTTTTTATTGGCTGTGCAAAAAAAAAGCAGTTTTCTATGCATTTCAGGGGTACTGTGGGGTTTTTTAATTTTTTTATTGGCTGTGCCAAAAAAAAGCAGTTTTCTATGCATTTCAGGGGTACTGTGGGGTTTTTTGAACCCCCAATTTTTTTATTGGCTGTGCAAAAAAAAGCAGTTTTCTATGCATTTCAGGGGTACTGTGGGGTTTTTTGAACCCCCAATTTTTTTATTGGCTGTGCCAAAAAAAAGCAGTTTTCTATGCATTTCAGGGGTACTGTGGGGTTTTTTGAACCCCCAATTTTTTTATTGGCTGTGCCAAAAAAAAGCAGTTTTCTATGCATTTCAGGGGTACTGTGGGGTTTTTTGAACCCCCAACTTTTTTTATTGGCTGTGCCAAAAAAAAGCAGTTTTCTATGCATTTCAGGGGTACTGTGGGGTTTTTTGAACCCCCAATTTTTTTATTGGCTGTGCCAAAAAAAAGCAGTTTTCTATGCATTTCAGGGGTACTGTGGGGTTTTTTGAACCCCCAATTTTTTTATTGGCTGTGCTAAAAAAAAGCAGTTTTCTATGCATTTCAGGGGTACTGTGGGGTTTTTTGAACCCCCAATTGTTTTATTGGCTGTGCCAAAAAAAAGCAGTTTTCTATGCATTTCAGGGGTACTGTGGGGTTTTTTGAACCCCCAATTTTTTTATTGGCTGTGCCAAAAAAAAGCAGTTTTCTATGCATTTCAGGGGTACTGTGGGGTTTTTTGAACCCCCAATTGTTTTATTGGCTGTGCCAAAAAAAAAGCAGTTTTCTATGCATTTCAGGGGTACTGTGGGTTTTTTTGAACCCCCAACTTTTTTATTGGCTGTGCCAAAAAAAAGCAGTTTTCTATGCATTTCAGGGGTACTGTGGGGTTTTTTGAACCCCCAATTTTTGTATTGGCTGTGCCAAAAAAAAGCAGTTTTCTATGCATTTCAGGGGTACTGTGGGGTTTTTTGAACCCCCAATTTTTTTATTGGCTGTGCCAAAAAAAAGCAGTTTTCTATGCATTTCAGGGGTACTGTGGGGTTTTTTGAACCCCCAATTGTTTTATTGGCTGTGCCAAAAAAAAAGCAGTTTTCTATGCATTTCAGGGGTACTGTGGGTTTTTTTGAACCCCCAACTTTTTTATTGGCTGTGCCAAAAAAAAGCAGTTTTCTATGCATTTCAGGGGTACTGTGGGGTTTTTTGAACCCCCAATTTTTGTATTGGCTGTGCCAAAAAAAAGCAGTTTTCTATGCATTTCAGGGGTACTGTGGGGTTTTTTGAACCCCCAATTTTTTTATTGGCTGTGCCAAAAAAAAGCAGTTTTCTATGCATTTCAGGGTTACTGTGGGGTTTTTTGAACCCCCAATTTTTTTATTGGCTGTGCCAAAAAAAAACAGTTTTCTATGCATTTCAGGGGTACTGTGGGGTTTTTTGATTTTTGTATTGGCTGTGCCAAAAAAAAGCAGTTTTCTATGCATTTCAGGGGTACTGTGGGGTTTTTTTAACCCCCAATTTTTGTATTGGCTGTGCCAAAAAAAAGCAGTTTTCTATGCATTTCAGGGGTACTGTGGGGTTTTTTGAACCCCCAATTTTTTTATTGGCTGTGCCAAAAAAAGCAGTTTTCTATGCATTTCAGGGGTACTGTGGGGTTTTTTGAACCCCCAATTTTTTTATTGGCTGTGCCAAAAAAAGCAGTTTTCTATGCATTTCAGGGGTTTTGACCTTTGACCTTTCTAGTGTTTTGACCTTTGACCTTTCTAGCGATGAAAAAAGCGCATCGTGGCATTTTGACCTTTCTAGCGATTTGACCTTTGACCTTTTGACCTTTGACCTTTTGACCTTTGACCTTTCTAGCGTTTTGACCTTTGACGTTTTGATTTTTTGACCTTTCTAGCGATTTAACCTTTGACCTTTTGACCTTTGACCTTTTGACCTTTGACCTTTCTAGCGTTTTGGCCCAAAAAAAAGCAGTTTTCTATGCATTTCAGGGGTACTGTGGGGTTTTTTGAACCCCCAATTTTTGTATTGGCTGTGCCAAAAAAAAGCAGTTTTCTATGCATTTCAGGGGTACTGTGGGGTTTTTTGAACCCCCAATTTTTTTATTGGCTGTGCAAAAAAAAAGCAGTTTTCTATGCATTTCAGGGGTACTGTGGGGTTTTTTGAACCCCCAATTTTTTTATTGGCTGTGCAAAAAAAAAGCAGTTTTCTATGCATTTCAGGGGTACTGTGGGGTTTTTTGATTTTTTTATTGGCTGTGCCAAAAAAAAGCAGTTTTCTATGCATTTCAGGGGTACTGTGGGGTTTTTTGAACCCCCAATTTTTTTATTGGCTGTGCCAAAAAAAAGCAGTTTTCTATGCATTTCAGGGGTACTGTGGGGTTTTTTGAACCCCCAATTTTTGTATTGGCTGTGCCAAAAAAAAGCAGTTTTATATGCATTTCAGGGGTACTGTGGGGTTTTTTGAACCCCCAATTTTTTTATTGGCTGTGCAAAAAAAAGCAGTTTTCTATGCATTTCAGGGGTACTGTGGGGTTTTTTGAACCCCCAATTTTTTTATTGGCTGTGCCAAAAAAAAGCAGTTTTCTATGCATTTCAGGGGTACTGTGGGGTTTTTTGAACCCCCAATTTTTTTATTGGCTGTGCCAAAAAAAAGCAGTTTTCTATGCATTTCAGGGGTACTGTGGGGTTTTTTGAACCCCCAATTTTTGTATTGGCTGTGCCAAAAAAAAGCAGTTTTCTATGCATTTCAGGGGTACTGTGGGGTTTTTTGAACCCCCAATTTTTTTATTGGCTGTGCAAAAAAAAGCAGTTTTCTATGCATTTCAGGGGTACTGTGGGGTTTTTTGAACCCCCAATTTTTTTATTGGCTGTGCCAAGAAAAAGCAGTTTTCTATGCATTTCAGGGGTACTGTGGGGTTTTTTGAACCCCCAATTTTTTTATTGGCTGTGCCAAAAAAAAGGCAGTTTTCTATGCATTTCAGGGGTACTGTGGGGTTTTTTGAACCCCCAATTTTTTTATTGGCTGTGCAAAAAAAAAGCAGTTTTCTATGCATTTCAGGGGTACTGTGGGGTTTTTTGAACCCCCAATTTTTTTATTGACTGTGCCAAAAAAAGCAGTTTTCTATGCATTTCAGGGGTTTTGACCTTTGACCTTTCTTGTGTTTTGACCTTTGACCTTTCTAGCGATGAAAAAAGCGCATCGTGGCATTTTTGACCTTTCTAGCGATTTGACCTTTGACCTTTTGGCATTTGACCTTTTGACCTTTGACCTTTCTAGCGATTTGACCTTTGACCTTTGACCTTTTGACCTTTGACCTTTTGACCTTTGACCTTTCTAGCGTTTTGGCCCAAAAAAAGCAGTTTTCTATGCATTTCAGGGGTACTGTGGGGTTTTTTGAACCCCCAATTTTTTTATTGGCTGTGCCAAAAAAAAGCAGTTTTCTATGCATTTCAGGGGTACTGTGGGGTTTTTTGATTTTTTTATTGGCTGTGCCAAAAAAAAGCAGTTTTCTATGCATTTCAGGGGTACTGTGGGGTTTTTTGATTTTTGTATTGGCTGTGCCAAAAAAAAAGCAGTTTTCTATGCATTTCAGGGGTACTGTGGGGTTTTTTGAACCCCCAATTTTTTTATTGGCTGTGCCAAAAAAAAGCAGTTTTCTATGCATTTCAGGGGTACTGTGGGGTTTTTTGAACCCCCAATTTTTTTATTGGCTGTGCTAAAAAAAAGCAGTTTTCTATGCATTTCAGGGGTACTGTGGGGTTTTTTGAACCCCCAATTGTTTTATTGGCTGTGCCAAAAAAAAGCAGTTTTCTATGCATTTCAGGGGTACTGTGGGGTTTTTTGAACCCCCAATTTTTTTATTGGCTGTGCCAAAAAAAAGCAGTTTTCTATGCATTTCAGGGGTACTGTGGGGTTTTTTGAACCCCCAATTGTTTTATTGGCTGTGCCAAAAAAAAAGCAGTTTTCTATGCATTTCAGGGGTACTGTGGGTTTTTTTGAACCCCCAACTTTTTTATTGGCTGTGCCAAAAAAAAGCAGTTTTCTATGCATTTCAGGGGTACTGTGGGGTTTTTTGAACCCCCAATTTTTGTATTGGCTGTGCCAAAAAAAAGCAGTTTTCTATGCATTTCAGGGGTACTGTGGGGTTTTTTGAACCCCCAATTTTTTTATTGGCTGTGCCAAAAAAAAGCAGTTTTCTATGCATTTCAGGGTTACTGTGGGGTTTTTTGAACCCCCAATTTTTTTATTGGCTGTGCCAAAAAAAAACAGTTTTCTATGCATTTCAGGGGTACTGTGGGGTTTTTTGATTTTTTTATTGGCTGTGCCAAAAAAAAGCAGTTTTCTATGCATTTCAGGGGTACTGTGGGTTTTTTTTTTTTTTTTATTGGCTGTGCCAAAAAAAAGCAGTTTTCTATGCATTTCAGGGGTACTGTGGGGTTTTTTTAACCCCCAATTTTTGTATTGGCTGTGCCAAAAAAAAGCAGTTTTCTATGCATTTCAGGGGTACTGTGGGGTTTTTTGAACCCCCAATTTTTTTATTGGCTGTGCCAAAAAAAGCAGTTTTCTATGCATTTCAGGGGTACTGTGGGGTTTTTTGAACCCCCAATTTTTTTATTGGCTGTGCCAAAAAAAGCAGTTTTCTATGCATTTCAGGGGTTTTGACCTTTGACCTTTCTAGTGTTTTGACCTTTAACCTTTCTAGCGATGAAAAAAGCGCATCGTGGCATTTTGACCTTTCTAGCGATTTGACCTTTGACCTTTTGACCTTTGACCTTTTGACCTTTGACCTTTCTAGCGTTTTGACCTTTGACGTTTTGATTTTTTGACCTTTCTAGCGATTTAACCTTTGACCTTTTGACCTTTGACCTTTTGACCTTTGACCTTTCTAGCGTTTTGGCCCAAAAAAAAGCAGTTTTCTATGCATTTCAGGGGTACTGTGGGGTTTTTTGAACCCCCAATTTTTGTATTGGCTGTGCCAAAAAAAAGCAGTTTTCTATGCATTTCAGGGGTACTGTGGGGTTTTTTGAACCCCCAATTTTTTTTATTGGCTGTGCAAAAAAAAAGCAGTTTTCTATGCATTTCAGGGGTACTGTGGGGTTTTTTGAACCCCCAATTTTTTTATTGGCTGTGCAAAAAAAAAGCAGTTTTCTATGCATTTCAGGGGTACTGTGGGGTTTTTTGATTTTTTTATTGGCTGTGCCAAAAAAAAGCAGTTTTCTATGCATTTCAGGGGTACTGTGGGGTTTTTTTAACCCCCAATTTTTTTATTGGCTGTGCCAAAAAAAGCAGTTTTCTATGCATTTCAGGGGTACTGTGGGGTTTTTTGAACCCCCAATTTTTTTATTGGCTGTGCCAAAAAAAGCAGTTTTCTATGCATTTCAGGGGTACTGTGGGGTTTTTTGAACCCCCAATTTTTTTATTGGCTGTGCCAAAAAAAGCAGTTTTCTATGCATTTCAGGGGTACTGTGGGGTTTTTTGAACCCCCAATTTTTTTATTGGCTGTGCCAAAAAAAGCAGTTTTCTATGCATGTCAGGGGTTTTGACCTTTGACCTTTCTAGTGTTTTGACCTTTGACCTTTCTAGCGATGAAAAAAGCGCATCTTGGCATTTTGACCTTTCTAGCGATTTGACCTTTGACCTTTTGACCTTTGACCTTTTGACCTTTGACCTTTCTAGCGTTTTGACCTTTGACGTTTTGATTTTTTGACCTTTCTAGCGATTTGACCTTTGACCTTTTGACCTTTGACCTTTTGACCTTTGACCTTTCTAACGTTTTGGCCCAAAAAAAAGCAGTTTTCTATGCATTTCAGGGGTACTGTGGGGTTTTTTGAACCCCCAATTTTTTTATTGGCTGTGCCAAAAAAAAGCAGTTTTCTATGCATTTCAGGGGTACTGTGGGGTTTTTTGAACCCCCAATTTTTTTATTGGCTGTGCAAAAAAAAAGCAGTTTTCTATGCATTTCAGGGGTACTGTGGGGTTTTTTGAACCCCCAATTTTTTTATTGGCTGTGCTAAAAAAAAGCAGTTTTCTATGCATTTCAGGGGTACTGTGGGGTTTTTTGAACCCCCAATTGTTTTATTGGCTGTGCCAAAAAAAAGCAGTTTTCTATGCATTTCAGGGGTACTGTGGGGTTTTTTGAACCCCCAATTTTTTTATTGGCTGTGCCAAAAAAAAGCAGTTTTCTATGCATTTCAGGGGTACTGTGGGGTTTTTTGAACCCCCAATTGTTTTATTGGCTGTGCCAAAAAAAGAAGCAGTTTTCTATGCATTTCAGGGGTACTGTGGGTTTTTTTGAACCCCCAACTTTTTTATTGGCTGTGCCAAAAAAAAGCAGTTTTCTATGCATTTCAGGGGTACTGTGGGGTTTTTTGAACCCCCAATTTTTGTATTGGCTGTGCCAAAAAAAAGCAGTTTTCTATGCATTTCAGGGGTACTGTGGGGTTTTTTGAACCCCCAATTTTTTTATTGGCTGTGCCAAAAAAAAGCAGTTTTCTATGCATTTCAGGGTTACTGTGGGGTTTTTTGAACCCCCAATTTTTTTATTGGCTGTGCCAAAAAAAAACAGTTTTCTATGCATTTCAGGGGTACTGTGGGGTTTTTTGATTTTTTTATTGGCTGTGCCAAAAAAAAGCAGTTTTCTATGCATTTCAGGGGTACTGTGGGGTTTTTTTATTTTTTTATTGGCTGTGCCAAAAAAAAGCAGTTTTCTATGCATTTCAGGGGTACTGTGGGGTTTTTTTAACCCCCAATTTTTGTATTGGCTGTGCCAAAAAAAAGCAGTTTTCTATGCATTTCAGGGGTACTGTGGGGTTTTTTGAACCCCCAATTTTTTTATTGGCTGTGCCAAAAAAAGCAGTTTTCTATGCATTTCAGGGGTACTGTGGGGTTTTTTGAACCCCCAATTTTTTTATTGGCTGTGCCAAAAAAAGCAGTTTTCTATGCATTTCAGGGGTTTTGACCTTTGACCTTTCTAGTGTTTTGACCTTTAACCTTTCTAGCGATGAAAAAAGCGCATCGTGGCATTTTGACCTTTCTAGCGATTTGACCTTTGACCTTTTGACCTTTGACCTTTTGACCTTTGACCTTTCTAGCGTTTTGACCTTTGACGTTTTGATTTTTTGACCTTTCTAGCGATTTAACCTTTGACCTTTTGACCTTTGACCTTTTGACCTTTGACCTTTCTAGCGTTTTGGCCCAAAAAAAAGCAGTTTTCTATGCATTTCAGGGGTACTGTGGGGTTTTTTGAACCCCCAATTTTTGTATTGGCTGTGCCAAAAAAAAGCAGTTTTCTATGCATTTCAGGGGTACTGTGGGGTTTTTTGAACCCCCAATTTTTTTATTGGCTGTGCAAAAAAAAAAGCAGTTTTCTATGCATTTCAGGGGTACTGTGGGGTTTTTTGAACCCCCAATTTTTTTATTGGCTGTGCAAAAAAAAAGCAGTTTTCTATGCATTTCAGGGGTACTGTGGGGTTTTTTGATTTTTTTATTGGCTGTGCCAAAAAAAAGCAGTTTTCTATGCATTTCAGGGGTACTGTGGGGTTTTTTGAACCCCCAATTTTTTTATTGGCTGTGCCAAAAAAAGCAGTTTTCTATGCATTTCAGGGGTACTGTGGGGTTTTTTGAACCCCCAATTTTTTTATTGGCTGTGCCAAAAAAAGCAGTTTTCTATGCATTTCAGGGGTACTGTGGGGTTTTTTGAACCCCCAATTTTTTTATTGGCTGTGCCAAAAAAAGCAGTTTTCTATGCATTTCAGGGGTACTGTGGGGTTTTTTGAACCCCCAATTTTTTTATTGGCTGTGCCAAAAAAAGCAGTTTTCTATGCATGTCAGGGGTTTTGACCTTTGACCTTTCTAGTGTTTTGACCTTTGACCTTTCTAGCGATGAAAAAAGCGCATCTTGGCATTTTGACCTTTCTAGCGATTTGACCTTTGACCTTTTGACCTTTGACCTTTTGACCTTTGACCTTTCTAGCGTTTTGACCTTTGACGTTTTGATTTTTTGACCTTTCTAGCGATTTGACCTTTGACCTTTTGACCTTTGACCTTTTGACCTTTGACCTTTCTAACGTTTTGGCCCAAAAAAAAGCAGTTTTCTATGCATTTCAGGGGTACTGTGGGGTTTTTTGAACCCCCAATTTTTTTATTGGCTGTGCCAAAAAAAAGCAGTTTTCTATGCATTTCAGGGGTACTGTGGGGTTTTTTGAACCCCCAATTTTTTTATTGGCTGTGCAAAAAAAAAGCAGTTTTCTATGCATTTCAGGGGTACTGTGGGGTTTTTTGAACCCCCAATTTTTTTATTGGCTGTGCAAAAAAAAAGCAGTTTTCTATGCATTTCAGGGGTACTGTGGGTTTTTTTTTTTTTTTTATTGGCTGTGCCAAAAAAAAGCAGTTTTCTATGCATTTCAGGGGTACTGTGGGGTTTTTTGAACCCCCAATTTTTTTATTGGCTGTGCAAAAAAAAGCAGTTTTCTATGCATTTCAGGGGTACTGTGGGGTTTTTTGAACCCCCAATTTTTTTATTGGCTGTGCCAAAAAAAAGCAGTTTTCTATGCATTTCAGGGGTACTGTGGGGTTTTTTGAACCCCCAATTTTTTTATTGGCTGTGCCAAAAAAAAGCAGTTTTCTATGCATTTCAGGGGTACTGTGGGGTTTTTTGAACCCCCAATTTTTTTATTGGCTGTGCCAAAAAAAAGCAGTTTTCTATGCATTTCAGGGGTACTGTGGGGTTTTTTGAACCCCCAATTTTTTTATTGGCTGTGCCAAAAAAAAGCAGTTTTCTATGCATTTCAGGGGTACTGTGGGGTTTTTTGAACCCCCAATTTTTTTATTGGCTGTGCTAAAAAAAAGCAGTTTTCTATGCATTTCAGGGGTACTGTGGGGTTTTTTGAACCCCCAATTGTTTTATTGGCTGTGCCAAAAAAAAGCAGTTTTCTATGCATTTCAGGGGTACTGTGGGGTTTTTTGAACCCCCAATTTTTTTATTGGCTGTGCCAAAAAAAAGCAGTTTTCTATGCATTTCAGGGGTACTGTGGGGTTTTTTGAACCCCCAATTGTTTTATTGGCTGTGCCAAAAAAAAAGCAGTTTTCTATGCATTTCAGGGGTACTGTGGGTTTTTTTGAACCCCCAACTTTTTTATTGGCTGTGCCAAAAAAAAGCAGTTTTCTATGCATTTCAGGGGTACTGTGGGGTTTTTTGAACCCCCAATTTTTGTATTGGCTGTGCCAAAAAAAAGCAGTTTTCTATGCATTTCAGGGGTACTGTGGGGTTTTTTGAACCCCCAATTTTTGTATTGGCTGTGCCAAAAAAAAGCAGTTTTCTATGCATTTCAGGGTTACTGTGGGGTTTTTTGAACCCCCAATTTTTGTATTGGCTGTGCCAAAAAAAAACAGTTTTCTATGCATTTCAGGGGTACTGTGGGGTTTTTTTATTTTTTTATTGGCTGTGCCAAAAAAAAGCAGTTTTCTATGCATTTCAGGGGTACTGTGGGGTTTTTTTATTTTTTTATTGGCTGTGCCAAAAAAAAGCAGTTTTCTATGCATTTCAGGGGTACTGTGGGGTTTTTTTAACCCCCAATTTTTGTATTGGCTGTGCCAAAAAAAAGCAGTTTTCTATGCATTTCAGGGGTACTGTGGGGTTTTTTGAACCCCCAATTTTTTTATTGGCTGTGCCAAAAAAAGCAGTTTTCTATGCATTTCAGGGGTACTGTGGGGTTTTTTGAACCCCCAATTTTTTTATTGGCTGTGCCAAAAAAAGCAGTTTTCTATGCATTTCAGGGGTTTTGACCTTTGACCTTTCTAGTGTTTTGACCTTTGACCTTTCTAGCGATGAAAAAAGCGCATCGTGGCATTTTGACCTTTCTAGCGATTTGACCTTTGACCTTTTGACCTTTGACCTTTTGACCTTTGACCTTTCTAGCGTTTTGACCTTTGACGTTTTGATTTTTTGACCTTTCTAGCGATTTAACCTTTGACCTTTTGACCTTTGACCTTTTGACCTTTGACCTTTCTAGCGTTTTGGCCCAAAAAAAAGCAGTTTTCTATGCATTTCAGGGGTACTGTGGGGTTTTTTGAACCCCCAATTTTTGTATTGGCTGTGCCAAAAAAAAGCAGTTTTCTATGCATTTCAGGGGTACTGTGGGGTTTTTTGAACCCCCAATTTTTTTATTGGCTGTGCAAAAAAAAAGCAGTTTTCTATGCATTTCAGGGGTACTGTGGGGTTTTTTGAACCCCCAATTTTTTTATTGGCTGTGCAAAAAAAAAGCAGTTTTCTATGCATTTCAGGGGTACTGTGGGGTTTTTTGATTTTTTTATTGGCTGTGCCAAAAAAAAGCAGTTTTCTATGCATTTCAGGGGTACTGTGGGGTTTTTTGAACCCCCAATGTTTTTATTGGCTGTGCCAAAAAAAAGCAGTTTTCTATGCATTTCAGGGGTACTGTGGGGTTTTTTGAACCCCCAATTTTTGTATTGGCTGTGCCAAAAAAAAGCAGTTTTATATGCATTTCAGGGGTACTGTGGGGTTTTTTGAACCCCCAATTTTTTTATTGGCTGTGCAAAAAAAAGCAGTTTTCTATGCATTTCAGGGGTACTGTGGGGTTTTTTGAACCCCCAATTTTTTTATTGGCTGTGCCAAAAAAAAGCAGTTTTCTATGCATTTCAGGGGTACTGTGGGGTTTTTTGAACCCCCAATTTTTTTATTGGCTGTGCCAAAAAAAAGCAGTTTTCTATGCATTTCAGGGGTACTGTGGGGTTTTTTGAACCCCCAATTTTTGTATTGGCTGTGCCAAAAAAAAGCAGTTTTCTATGCATTTCAGGGGTACTGTGGGGTTTTTTGAACCCCCAATTTTTTTATTGGCTGTGCAAAAAAAAGCAGTTTTCTATGCATTTCAGGGGTACTGTGGGGTTTTTTGAACCCCCAATTTTTTTATTGGCTGTGCCAAAAAAAAGCAGTTTTCTATGCATTTCAGGGGTACTGTGGGGTTTTTTGAACCCCCAATTTTTTTATTGGCTGTGCCAAAAAAAAGGCAGTTTTCTATGCATTTCAGGGGTACTGTGGGGTTTTTTGAACCCCCAATTTTTTTATTGGCTGTGCCAAAAAAAAGCAGTTTTCTATGCATTTCAGGGGTACTGTGGGGTTTTTTGAACCCCCAATTTTTTTATTGACTGTGCCAAAAAAAGCAGTTTTCTATGCATTTCAGGGGTTTTGACCTTTGACCTTTCTAGTGTTTTGACCTTTGACCTTTCTAGCGATGAAAAAAGCGCATCGTGGCATTTTTGACCTTTCTAGCGATTTGACCTTTGACCTTTTGACATTTGACCTTTTGACCTTTGACCTTTCTAGCGATTTGACCTTTGACCTTTGACCTTTGACCTTTGACCTTTTGACCTTTGACCTTTCTAGCGTTTTGGCCCAAAAAAAGCAGTTTTCTATGCATTTCAGGGGTACTGTGGGGTTTTTTGAACCCCCAATTTTTTTATTGGCTGTGCCAAAAAAAAGCAGTTTTCTATGCATTTCAGGGCTACTGTGGGGTTTTTTGATTTTTTTATTGGCTGTGCAAAAAAAAGCAGTTTTCTATGCATTTCAGGGGTACTGTGGGGTTTTTTGATTTTTTTATTGGCTGTGCCAAAAAAAAAGCAGTTTTCTATGCATTTCAGGGGTACTGTGGGGTTTTTTGAACCCCCAATTTTTTTATTGGCTGTGCCAAAAAAAAGCAGTTTTCTATGCATTTCAGGGGTACTGTGGGGTTTTTTGAACCCCCAATTTTTTTATTGGCTGTGCAAAAAAAAGCAGTTTTCTATGCATTTCAGGGGTACTGTGGGGTTTTTTGAACCCCCAATTTTTTTATTGGCTGTGCCAAAAAAAGCAGTTTTCTATGCATTTCAGGGGTTTTGACCTTTGACCTTTCTAGTGTTTTGACCTTTGACCTTTCTAGCGATGAAAAAAGCGCATCGTGGCATTTTGACCTTTCTAGCGATTTGACCTTTGACCTTTTGACCTTTGACCTTTTGACCTTTGACCTTTCTAGCGTTTTGACCTTTGACGTTTTGATTTTTTGACCTTTCTAGCGATTTAACTTTTGACCTTTGACCTTTTGACCTTTGACCTTTCTAGCGTTTTGGCCCAAAAAAAAGCAGTTTTCTATGCATTTCAGGGGTACTGTGGGGTTTTTTGAAACCCCAATTTTTTTATTGGCTGTGCCAAAAAAAAGCAGTTTTCTATGCATTTCAGGGGTACTGTGGGGTTTTTTGAACCCCCAATTTTTTTATTGGCTGTGCAAAAAAAAAGCGGTTTTCTATGCATTTCAGGGGTACTGTGGGGTTTTTTTATTTTTTTATTGGCTGTGCCAAAAAAAAAGCAGTTTTCTATGCATTTCAGGGGTACTGTGGGGTTTTTTGAACCCCCAATTTTTTTATTGGCTGTGCCAAAAAAAAGCAGTTTTCTATGCATTTCAGGGGTACTGTGGGGTTTTTTGAACCCCCAATTTTTGTATTGGCTGTGCCAAAAAAAAGCAGTTTTCTATGCATTTCAGGGGTACTGTGGGGTTTTTTGAACCCCCAATTTTTTTATTGGCTGTGCAAAAAAAAGCAGTTTTCTATGCATTTCAGGGGTACTGTGGGGTTTTTTGAACCCCCAATTTTTTTATTGGCTGTGCCAAAAAAAAGCAGTTTTCTATGCATTTCAGGGGTACTGTGGGGTTTTTTGAACCCCCAATTTTTTTATTGGCTGTGCCAAAAAAAAGCAGTTTTCTATGCATTTCAGGGGTACTGTGGGGTTTTTTGAACCCCCAATTTTTGTATTGGCTGTGCCAAAAAAAAAAGCAGTTTTCTATGCATTTCAGGGGTACTGTGGGGTTTTTTGAACCCCCAATTTTTTTTATTGGCTGTGCAAAAAAAAGCAGTTTTCTATGCATTTCAGGGGTACTGTGGGGTTTTTTGAACCCCCAATTTTTTTTATTGGCTGTGCAAAAAAAAGCAGTTTTCTATGCATTTCAGGGGTACTGTGGGGTTTTTTGAACCCCCAATTTTTTTATTGGCTGTGCCAAAAAAAAGCAGTTTTCTATGCATTTCAGGGGTACTGTGGGGTTTTTTGAACCCCCAAATTTTTTATTGGCTGTGCCAAAAAAAAGCAGTTTTCTATGCATTTCAGGGGTACTGTGGGGTTTTTTGAACCCCCAATTTTTTTATTGGCTGTGCCAAAAAAAAGGCAGTTTTCTATGCATTTCAGGGGTACTGTGGGGTTTTTTGAACCCCCAATTTTTTTATTGGCTGTGCCAAAAAAAAGCTGTTTTCTATGCATTTCAGGGGTACTGTGGGGTTTTTTGAACCCCCAATTTTTTTATTGACTGTGCCAAAAAAAGCAGTTTTCTATGCATTTCAGGGGTTTTGACCTTTGACCTTTCTAGTGTTTTGACCTTTGACCTTTCTAGCGATGAAAAAAGCGCATCGTGGCATTTTGACCTTTCTAGCGATTTGACCTTTGACCTTTTGACATTTGACCTTTTGACCTTTGACCTTTCTAGCGATTTGACCTTTGACCTTTTGACCTTTGACCTTTTGACCTTTGACCTTTTGACCTTTGACCTTTCTAGCGTTTTGGCCCAAAAAAAGCAGTTTTCTATGCATTTCAGGGGTACTGTGGGGTTTTTTGAACCCCCAATTTTTTTATTGGCTGTGCCAAAAAAAAGCAGTTTTCTATGCATTTCAGGGGTACTGTGGGGTTTTTTGAACCCCCAATCTTTTTTATTGGCTGTGCCAAAAAAAGCAGTTTTCTATGCATTTCAGGGGTTTTGACCTTTGACCTTTCTAGTGTTTTGACCTTTGACCTTTCTAGCGATGAAAAAAGCGCATCGTGGCATTTTGACCTTTCTAGCGATTTGACCTTTGACCTTTTGACCTTTGACCTTTCTAGCGTTTTGACCTTTGACGTTTTGATTTTTGACCTTTCTAGCGATTTGACCTTTGACCTTTGACCTTTCTAGCGTTTTGGCCCAAAAAAAGCAGTTTTCTATGCATTTCAGGGGTACTGTGGGGTTTTTTGAACCTCCAATTTTTTTTATTGGATGTGCCAAAAAAAAGCAGTTTTCTATGCATTTCAGGGGTACTGTGGGGTTTTTTGAACCCCCAATTTTTGTATTGGCTGTGCCAAAAAAAAAGCAGTTTTCTATGCATTTCAGGGGTACTGTGGGGTTTTTTTTAACCCCCAATTTTTTTATTGGCTGTGCCAAAAAAAAGCAGTTTTCTATGCATTTCAGGGGTACTGTGGGTTTTTTTTGAACCCCCAATTTTTTTATTGGCTGTGCCAAAAAAAAAGCAGTTTTCTATGCATTTCAGGGGTACTGTGGGGTTTTTTGAACCCCCAATTTCTTTATTGGCTGTGCCAAAAAAAAGCAGTTTTCTATGCATTTCAGGGGTACTGTGGGGTTTTTTGAACCCCCAATTTTTTTATTGGCTGTGCCAAAAAAAAGCAGTTTTCTATGCATTTCAGGGGTACTGTGGGGTTTTTTGAACCCCCAATTTTTTTATTGGCTGTGCCAAAAAAAAGCAGTTTTCTATGCATTTCAGGGGTACTGTGGGTTTTTTTTGAACCCCCAATTTTTTTATTGGCTGTGCCAAAAAAAAAGCAGTTTTCTATGCATTTCAGGGGTACTGTGGGGTTTTTTGAACCCCCAATTTCTTTATTGGCTGTGCCAAAAAAAAGCAGTTTTCTATGCATTTCAGGGGTACTGTGGGGTTTTTTGAACCCCCAATTTTTTTATTGGCTGTGCCAAAAAAAAGCAGTTTTCTATGCATTTCAGGGGTACTGTGGGGTTTTTTGAACCCCCAATTTTTTTATTGGCTGTGCCAAAAAAAAACAGTTTTCTATGCATTTCAGGGGTACTGTTGGGTTTTTTGAACCCCCAATTTTTTTATTGGCTGTGCCAAAAAAAGCAGTTTTCTATGCATTTCAGGGGTACTGTGGGGTTTTTTGAACCCCCAATTTTTGTATTGGCTGTGCCAAAAAAAAGCAGTTTTCTATGCATTTCAGGGGTACTGTGGGGTTTTTTGACGCCCAATTTCTTTATTGGCTGTGCCAAAAAAAAAGCAGTTTTCTATGCATTTCAGGGGTACTGTGGGGTTTTTTGAACCCCCAATTTTTTTATTGGCTGTACCAAAAAAAAGCAGTTTTCTATGCATTTCAGGGGTACTGTGGGGTTTTTTGAACCCCCAATTTTTTTATTGGCTGTGCCAAAAAAAAGCAGTTTTCTATGCATTTCAGGGGTACTGTGGGGTTTTTTGACGCCCAATTTTTGTATTGGCTGTGCCAAAAAAAAGCAGTTTTCTATGCATTTCAGGGGTACTGTGGCGTTTTTCATCGCTAGAAAGCCCAAAACGCGACGATGCGCGTTTTTCATCGCTAGAAATGCCAAAACGCGACGATGCGCGTTTTTCATCAGGTCAAAAGGTCAAAAGGTCAAAGGTCAAAACGGTAGAAAGGTCAAAAATCGCTAGAAAGGTCAAAACGCCACGATGCGCTTTTTTCATCGCTAGAAAGATCAAAACGCTAGAAAGGTCAAAAATCGCTAGAAAGGTCAAAAGGTCAAAGGTCAAAACGCTAGAAAGGTCAAAAGGTCAAAACGCTAGAAAGGTCAAAAATCGCTAGAAAGGTCAAAACGCCACGCGACGTTGTGCGTTTTTCATCGCTAGAAATGGCAAAACGCGACGGTGCGCGTTTTTCATCGCTAGAAATGGCAAAACGCGACGGTGCGCGTTTTTCATCGCTAGAAATGCCAAAACGCGACGATGCGTGTTTTTCATCGCTAGAAATGCCAAAACGCGACGGTGCGCATTTTTCACCGCTAGAAATGCTAAAACGCGACAGTGCGCGTTTTTCATCGCAAGAAATGCCAAAACACGACGATGCACGTTTTTCATCGCTAGAAATGCCAAAACGCGACGATGCGCGTTTTTCATCGCTAGAAATGCGAAAACGCCACGATGCGCGTTTTTCATCGCTAGAAAGCCCAAAATGCGACGATGCGCGTTTTTCATCGCTAGAAATGGCAAAACGCGACGATGCGCGTGTTTCATCGCTAGAAATGCCAAAACGCGACGGTGCGCGTTTTTCATCAGGTCAAAAGGTCAAAGGTCAAAACGGTAGAAAGGTCAAAAATCGCTAGAAAGGTCAAAACGCCACGATGCGCTTTTTTCATCGCTAGAAAGGTCAAAACGCTAGAAAGGTCAAAAATCGCTAGAAAGGTCAAAAGGTCAAAGGTCAAAACGCTAGAAAGGTCAAAAGGTCAAAACGCTAGAAAGGTCAAAAATCGCTAGAAAGGTCAAAACGCCACGATGCGCTTTTTTCATCGCTAGAAAGGTCAAAACGCTAGAAAGGTAAAAAATCGCTAGAAAGGTCAAAAGTCAAAACGCTAGAAAGGTCAAAAATCGCTAGAAAGGTCAAAACGCCACGATGTGCTTTTTTCATCGCTAGAAAGGTCAAAACGCTAGAAAGGTCAAAACGCTAGAAAGGTCAAAAGGTCAAAGATCGTTAGAAAGGTCAAAAGGTCAAAAGGTCAAAGGTCAAAAATCGCTAGAAAGGTCAAAACGCTAGAAAGGTAAAAAATCACTAGAAAGGTCAAAAGGTCAAAAGGTCAAAGGTCAAAACGCTAGAAAGGTCAAAACGCCACGATGCGCTTTTTTCATCGCTAGAAAGGTCAAAACGCTAGAAAGGTAAAAAATCGCTGGAAAGGTCAAAAGGTCAAAAGTCAAAACGCTAGAAAGGTCGAAACGCTAGAAAGGTCAAAAATCGTTAGAAAGGTCAAAAGGTCAAAAGGTCAAAGGTCAAAAATCGCTAGAAAAGTCAAAACGCCACGATGCGCTTTTTTCATCGCTAGAAAGGTCAAAACGCTAGAAAGGTAAAAAATCGCTAGAAAGGTCAAAAATCGCTAGAAAGGTCAAAAGGTCAAAAGGTCAAAGGTCAAAACGCTACAAAGGTCAAAAATCGCTAGAAAGGTCAAAACGCCACGATGCACCTTTTTCATCGCTAGAGAGGTCAAAACGCTAGAAAGGTCAAAAATCGCTAGAAAGGTCAAAAGGTCAAAACGCTAGAAAGGTCAAAAATCGCTAGAAAGGTCAAAACGCCACGATGCGCTTTTTTCATCGCTAGAAAGGTCAAAACGCTAGAAAGGTAAAAAAAATCGCTAGAAAGGTCAAAAGGTCAAAGGTCAAAACGCTAGAAAGGTCAAAAATCGCTAGAAAGGTCAAAACGCCACGATGCGCTTTTTTCATCGCTAGAAAGGTCAAAACGCTAGAAAGGTAAAAAATCGCTAGAAAGGTCAAAAGGTCAAAAGGTCAAAGGTCAAAACGCTAGAAAGGTCAAAAATCGCTAGAAAGGTCAAAACGCCACGATGCGCTTTTTTCATCGCTAGAAAGGTCAAAACGCTAGAAAGGTCTAAAATCGCTAGAAAGGTCAAAAGGTCAAAAGGTCAAAGGTCAAAACGCCACGATGCGCTTTTTTCATCGCTAGAAAGGTCAAAACGCCACGATGCGCTTTTTTCATCGCTAGAAAGGTCAAAACGCCACGATGCGCTTTTTTCATCGCTAGAAAGGTCAAAATGCCACGATGTTTTTTCATCGCTAGAAAGCTCAAAACGCGACGATGCGCTTTTTTCATCGCTAGAAAGCTCAAAACGCGACGATGCGCTTTTTTCATCGCTAGAAATGCCAAAACGCAATGATGCGCGTTTTTCATCGCTAGACATGAAAAATGAAAAAATTAAAAACGCGCATCATCGCGTTTTGGCACTTCCAGGCATGAAAAACGCTTGGCACTTCCAGGCATGGAAAACGCGCATCATCGCGTTTTGGCACTTCCAGGCAATGAAAACGCGCATCATCGCGTTTTGGCACTTCCAGGTAATGAAAACGCGCATCATCGCGTTTTGGCACTTCCAGGCATGAAAAACGTGCATCATCGCGTTTTGGCACTTCCAGGCATGAAAACCGTGCATCATCGCGTTTTGGCACTTCCAGGCATGAAAAACGCGCATCATCAGGTTTTGGCATTTACAGGTTTTGGCCTTTCCAGGCATGAAAACGCGCATCATCGCGTTTTGGCCTTTCCAGGCATGAAAACCGTGCATCATCGCGTTTTGGCACTTCCAGGCATGAAAAACGCGCATCATCAGGTTTTGGCATTTACAGGTTTTGGCCTTTCCAGGCATGAAAACACGCATCATCGCGTTTTGGCCTTTCCAGGCATGAAAAACGTGCATCATCGCGTTTTGGCACTTCCAGGCATGAAAAACACGCATCATCGCGTTTTGGCCTTTCCAGGCATGAAATTGGAAATGCGAAAACGCGCAAATGCGTGTTTTTCCAACCTGGAAATGCGAATACGCGCAAATGCGTGTGCATGAGGCCCATATAGGAGCAGGAGTCTATCTCTTGTTTTATCTCTATCTCTTCAACATTTGGGACATCGGGGTAAGCACCTTTAATATTTAGCATTTTGTGCATGTTCAGAGTTTTACCGGCTCAGCTGGTGTCTCTCTCTGCAGAGCCCACAGGGGAAAGACCACTTACACTCTCGTAGATATGAAAATATCAAAATCTATAAAATACATTTATACGACTAAATCTTAGGCTAAATGCGACCACAGGTGACTGCAGGTTACAAGAGCTGGCAACACTGTTCCTGGTGACTTCCTGGTGTGACTTCCTGGTGTGACTTCCTGCTACATGCAGTGCCAGTGGCTGCGTGTATATGGCATGCACAGAACCCGTCTAATAAATTAAACTCAATTAATTACCGCGTTTAGCATAATTCCCAGAGTTTAACGAAGGTCTTTGTGATAGCCATACGTATCCCAAACAATTAGTCATATCCCCCCCGTGCCGTGCGCGGGGGGGATTATAAACGAGGCAATTATGGCGCCGCGGGACTGGAGGTGGAAAAGTCGTTGTCGCTCATTCACCGCCACCGCCGTGTCCTATTTTTACATCCACACCCTTCGGTCTAGACACCGGATGGCGCTGTCGGACGGAAACCTTGTATGTCCAAAACAAAACAGGGAGACATGGGAGGAAAAGAACCTCTGTTCAAAATGTATCCAAAGTAGTTATTGTTTAAACGTAGTGTACGTGATTCCCTTTGGTTAAATAAGTGTTAAAAAGCTCTATATTGCTATATAGTGTTTGTTGCAGTAACAGGAGTCTCCATGTCTCTCCAGATTTGTATTAACACACTCCCTGCTGGGATTAACGTATTTATTTATCGTGCATATGCCAAGGTTTTTTTCCCCTTTCAACCCTTATTGTGAAGAGCCAAATATCCCTAAACCGGATGATGTGTGTGGTGTCTTGACCGGTTTGTTGTTCTCTCGCTGGGTGCAGTGGAAAAAAAAAACCCCGACCGCGAGTATCATCACAGCGCCAGCTGTCGGCCGTTGAAAAAAACCTTGTTTTGACCAGAAATGACATTCATTGCGGCGATTTGAAGAATAAATCGTTGAAATATGGAGTCACAAGGTTTCCGCGGGCCGTGCATGCGAGCTGTCAAAAGTCGATGGAATGGGGGAGGGGGGGGGGGGGGGGGGGGGGCATGTTGGGAGGGGGGGGAGTGACGGAGGGGGGGTAGGGGGGAGGAGGATGCGGTGGCAGACACACCGACTGACCGAGCCGTCAAAACGCTTACGGGGGTCAGAGTGAACGCAGACGCCGTTACACCGCTCGAATCTATATACGGGTGACCCTGATTAAAGTGAGGCACTGCACATGCACGCACACATGCACGCACATACACATGCACGCACATACACATGCACACACGCAGGAGGATTGACACGTGGCATGATTGACACACACACACAGACACACACCTCCATAGTGCATACATGTTTAATCCCCTGCTATATGCTCGCACACACATACTGTACGCACATGCACGCACGCACGAGCACACACTCACGCATGCACGCACGCACACACGCGCACACACTGGAGGCTGCCAGAGAGCGATGTCCCCAGGGGTACGGCAGAAAGGGGGGGGGGGACACATTAGCCTAATAAGGGCCATCTGGTGGCCATTCATTAACTTGACCATCCTTGAAGTCCCCGACCCGACCTTAGAGCAGGGGTTCTCAACCCGTGGGTCGCGACCCCTCGGGGGGTCGCCAAATTATTTTGGGGGGTCCCCAAATTATTTAAAAAAAAAAAGGAAAATGGAAATGAAGAGTTTACATAGTACACATAGTACATGCATACACCTTCCCTAATGATTATATCTGGTTTCAGTATTTAATTATGGTCTATTGTCTCTATTATTAAGGTTATTGTAGCAGTCAATTTATATTGGGGGTCCGGAGGGGGTGGGGCGTTGACATTGCCAACGCATTTCCGGGGGTCCCCGGCCAAAAACATTGAGAACCCCTGCCTTAGAGTATACCGTAGACCCGACCCAGCATCTTTCACCTTGCAAGGGGAGCCCGTTCTGTGACAGCATGAACAGAGATGGAAGAGAGAGAGAGAGAGAGAGAGAGAGAGGGAGAGAGAGAGAGAGAGAGAGAGAGAGAGAGAGAGAGAGACAGCATGTGTCACAGAGAGAGAGAGAGAGAGAGAGAGAGAGAGAGGGTGCGAGCGAGTGAAGCGAAGCAGAGGAGAGCGAGAGAGAGAGGAGTTAATTCCAGCGTGGCCACTCTGACATCATGTGACATGACACTTCACACAGCACTGAATGAAAGGCAGGGTCATCTGGAGACCCTGAGATACAGCCAGCAAGTGCGTGCGTACACGCGTGCATGCGTGCGCGCGCGTGCGTGACAGTGTGTGTGCACGTGTGCGAGTGCCAATCTGACTCGAATAACAGTTGGCATTTGACTGATAACACACACATGAGCAGGCAAACGCACATGCCAGCATACTGTACACGCACGCACGCACGCACGCACGCACGCACGCACGCACGCACGCACGCACGCACGCACGCACGCACGCACGCACGCACGCACGCACGCACGCACGCACGCACGCACGCACACACGCACGCACACACGCACGCACAGGCTCTGGTAAGCTTTTAATCAAGCCGTCTTGTCGTCATCTCGCTCCCTCCTCACCCCGCCCCCCCCCCCCCCCCCCCCCCCCCCCCCCCCCCCCCGCCCCCCCACCTCCCCCCAAAAATGCTCCAAAAGGTCATATGCAAATGTGCCTATTATATCTAATTAGCGAGTATAATGTGTGAATTATAATAATGACAAAACAAAGAAATATATATATAACGTGTTTCTTCATTCATGTGCACATTTCTTTCCTTTTTTTTTTTACTGCTTAAAAGGAATGCAAAAGAAGACAAACGCTGCAAAGCTCGCGGCAAGGTCATTGTCAAGGTCATTGTCAAGGTCATTGTCTGGCGGCAGGGATTTGCACACACAGACATCAAAGGGGGCTTCAGCCCCCTGCCCTTTTACCCGTCTGTAAAACAACTGCCCTCTCCAGACCATGAATGCAAGAAATGCAAAATGCCCTCCTCTCCTCTCCTTTCCTCTCCTCTCCCCTCCTCTCCTCTCCTCTCCTCTCCTCTCCTCTCCTCTCCTCTCCTCTCCTCTCCTCTCCTCTCCTCTCCTCTCCTCTCCTCTCCTCTCCTCTCCTCTCCTCTCCTCTCCTCTCCCCTCCCCTCCCCTCCCCTCCCCTCCCCTCCTCTCCTCTCCTCTCCTCTCCTCTCCTCTCCTCTCCTCTCCCCTCCTCTCCTCTCCCCTCCCCTCCCCTCCCCTCCCCCCCCCTCCTCTCCTCTCCCCTCCCCTCCCCTCCCCTCCTCTCCTCTCCTCTCCTCTCCTCTCCTCTCCTCTCCTCTCCTCTCCTCTCCTCTCCTCTCCTCTCCTCTCCTCTCCTCTCCTCTCCTCTCCCCTCCCCTCCTCTCCCCAGCCCCACACTTTGCACGTCCCTGCCTGGAGGCGTGCATGGCCTGGCCCGTACCCCCGGTCGTGCTGGAGGCGTGCGTCACTGTCCTTATAGGCTACTTAAGGTATAACGGTTAAATGGTAAATGGTGCATTTTATATAGCGCCTTTATCCAAGACGCTTTACATAGATTCACACATTCATACACCAATGGTGGCGGAAATGCATGCAACGCACCAACCAAGGACACTTCGACACTAACTCTGGGGGAGCCAATTTACAATTTAGGCATTTAGCAGACTCTCTTAATCCAGAGCGACTTAAATTAAGCAAGAACAAAAAAGCATGGGAATACAACACATAAAAAGCATTTATCATGAAACATGCGTACCGTAAGCTAAGAATGTAACAGTGGAATATCTATATAATGAAGCTATACATATAAAACTATACATATATACTATACTATGCTATACATATGTACTTCGATGTGCTATGACTACATACAATGCAATTATAGTGCTGTCTACATAACATGCTATAAGTCTGTATCAAATTATATCTAAGTCTACAGAAATGCTATCTAAGGGGGTAGGGTAAGTGCTATGGGCCATGATGGAGTCTGAAAAGGTGGGTTTTCAGACTACGGCGGAAGATTGGGAGTGATGCTGCAGTTCTGACTGCAACGGGAAGTGCATTCCACAGTTTTGGAGCCAGAAGGGAGAAGAGTTTGGGACGTGTGGAGCGTTGTCCCGGCGTTTTTAGCGTGGGTACTTCCAGCTTCCCTGCGTTGGCTGATCTGAGGACGCGGGAGGGTTTGTAGGGTTCAATCATACTTGCAAGATATGGGGGAGCCATACCTTTGGTTGCTTTGAATGCCAGCATCAGAGTTTTGTATTCTGTGCGGAGCCCACAGGGTTCGAACTGTAGGCAACCTTGCGGTTACCATCCGGCCACTCTATACCCCTGAGCCACCGCCGCCCCCTAGTGGCCACCCTATACCCCTGAGCCACCGCCGCCCCCTAGTGGCCACTCTACCCCTGAGCCACCGCCGCCCACACATGTGTTAAATGTGTACTCGAGACATCCCGGCGTCAACACATACATACCGCTCCAGGAGCTTCTAGTCCATTCTGGACTGAGGTCGATTAAAAAAAAAGGTTTCTAAATCCTAACATTTTTCTGAAAAACCCATGTTTCTATGTCAGTGGTCCTCAACCCTTTTCATGTCAAGGACCCCCAGAATTATCTCTATTGGGCCACGGACCCCCATCTCAAAATATGTAGTTCCAGGGACCCCCCCAGAAGCCAATATTTTAGTTAAAAATGTTCGCTGAAATATATATTCAAAGATTATTTTCACAACTTTTGAAAAATAGCAGACCTACAAGCTCGTAGCGCGCCACTCGGTGGCGCGCTACGAGCTTGTAGATCTGCTATTTTTCAATAGCTAAAGTAGAACAGAATGCTTGAAACACCAAGAGGGGTTCTCGCCCAGAATGGGCTAGTCCAGGCCAATGACAGTAAGGCTTAGTGACATGGTGTCAGGCATTGGCTTCACACACAGCTGCTGTGGGACCAGAAAGCCACTTAGTGCCAAGCCATTACCAAAGGCTCATTCGCTCTGCAGCCTGGAGTAACGTGGTGGCGTTTTGCACTGGCCAGTAATCTGTGTTTAATTAAGCGGTGTGAAGTCATTGTGTTCAAGGAGGCGTCCAAGCTGATCAAGCAGGACCAGATGACCCGGGGGGACCCAGGAAGATGACCAGGACCAGGACCAGGACCAGGACCAGATGACCCAAGGGACCCGGGAAGATGACCAGGACCAGGACCAGGACCAGGACCAGATGACCCAAGGGACCCGGGAAGATGACCAGGACCAGGACCAGGACCAGGACCAGATGACCCAAGGGACCCGGGAAGATGACCAGGACCAGGACCAGGACCAGGACCAGATGACCCAAGGGACCCGGGAAGATGACCAGGACCAGGACTAGGACCAGGACCAGATGACCCAAGGGACCCGGGAAGCAGGACCAGGACCAGGACTAGGACCAGGACCAGATGACCCAAGGGACCCGGGAAGCAGGACCAGGACCAGGACCAGGACCAGGACCAGATGACCCAAGGGACCCGGGAAGCAGGACCAGGACCAGGACCAGGACCAGGACCAGGACCAGATGACCCAAGGGACCCGGGAAGATGACCAGGACCAGGACTAGGACCAGGACCAGATGACCCAAGGGACCCGGGAAGCAGGACCAGGACCAGGACTAGGACCAGGACCAGATGACCCAAGGGACCCGGGAAGCAGGACCAGGACCAGGACCAGGACCAGGACCAGGACCAGATGACCCAAGGGACCCGGGAAGCAGGACCAGGACCAGGACCAGGACCAGGACCAGATGACCCAAGGGACCCGGGAAGATGACCAGGACCAGGACTAGGACCAGGACCAGATGACCCAAGGGACCCGGGAAGCAGGACCAGGACCAGGACTAGGACCAGGACCAGATGACCCAAGGGACCCGGGAAGCAGGACCAGGACCAGGACTAGGACCAGGACCAGATGACCCAAGGGACCCGGGAAGCAGGACCAGGACCAGGACTAGGACCAGGACCAGATGACCCAAGGAACCCGGGAAGCAGGACCAGATGACCCAAGGGACCCGGGGGGACCCGGGGGGACCCGGGAAGCAGAATGTAGCCAAGCTGGGGGGAAAAAAACACACGAACACACATCTTTTCTATCTTCTAATCAGTGGTTTTCAACCATTTTCATATCAAGGTCCATTATTGATTCAGCATTTGAGCCACATACCATCATTTGATGAGATTTAGCCTCTCAGACCCAAAACATTTTGGTTTTTGTCCACAATTCCATGCTGTATTGATGTTGGTATACCATTAGGAGAGATAACAGGCAAACATTGATCAAAAATGACAATTCTTCTACATTCTCTAATTATTGTGTAGACTTCTTGTGAATTACATAATGCAGATGTTTAACAATAATTGAGTTTGTTAACCCATTCTGGGCGGGAACCCCTTTTGGTGTTAGCATTATGTTATGCTTTAGCTATTGAAAAATAGCAGATCTACAAGCTCATAGCGCGCCACCGAGTGGCGCGCTACGAGCTTGTAGGTCTGCTATTTTTTTTAAATCGAAGAACGACTGACATAGAAACATCAGAAAACTGTCAGGATGTAGAAGACATTTTTAGAATCTGATCTCAGGTCTAATAAGGGTCCATTTGGTTACCAACTCTCCATCATTTAGCTGCATGGGGACCACCTGGCTGGAACCATCATTTAGCTGCATGGGGACCACCTGGCTGGAACCGCCTCAAGGACCATTTTAACTTCATGGGAACTCGACCGTCCCACGGTGGCATACATACATACATACATACATACATACATACATACATACATACATACATACATACATACATACATACATACGGTGGTGCCGAGCCAGGAATCTTCAGAGTCCTCTGAAAGAATATTCAAAGATTTGTGCCGCATTTTCACTTTCCAAAATAGCAGACCTACAACCGCGTAGCGCGCCACTCGGTGGCGCGCTATGAGCTTGTAGATCTGCTATTTTTCAATAGCTAAAGTATAACATAATGCTTAGTTAAAACACCAAAAGGGGTTCCCGTTCAGAATGGGTTAATTTTAACTTCATGGGAACTCGACCGTCCCACGGTGGCATACATACATACATACATACATACATACATACATACATACATACATACATACATACATACATACATACATACATACATACATACATACATACATACATACATACATACATACGGTGGTGCCGAGCCAGGAATCGAACGTTATTTTGTGGCCGAATCTTTTCTGTCTCTTGTTTCGAGGGAGAAATGAATACAGGTCGACCCGGCCCTTTTTTATCATTCCATGATGTCACCTTCAGAGTGTATACAGTGAGATTTATACTGCTTTCCATGTTAGGTGCTTAGGATGCCAGACACCCCCCCCGTCCCCCCCGTCCCCCCACCCCCCTGGAACTGAAGGTCTGTACAGTCAGATACATGCCTGTGTGTGAATGGAACTGAAGGTTTGTACAGTCAGGATACAGATACATGCCTGTGTGTGAATGGAACTGCAGGTCTGTACAGTCAGGATACAGATACATGCCTGTGTGTGAATGGAACTGAAGGTTTGTACAGTCAGGATACATGTCTGTGTGTGAATGGAACTGCAGGTCTATACAGTCAGATACATGCCTGTGTGTGAATGGAACTGAAGGTTTGTACAGTCAGGATACATGCCTGTGTGTGAATGGAACTGAATACAGTCAGATACATGCCTGTGTGTGAATGGAACTGAAGACCTGTACAGTCAGATACATGCCTGTGTGTGAATGGAACTGCAGGTCTATACAGTCAGAATACATGCCTGTGTGTGAATGGAACTGCAGGTCTATACAGTCAGATACATGCCTGTGTGTGAATGGAACTGAAGGTTTGTACAGTCAGGATACATGCCTGTGTGTGAATGGAACTGAATACAGTCAGATACATGCCTGTGTGTGAATGGAACTGAAGACCTGTACAGTCAGATACATGCCTGTGTGTGAATGGAACTGAATACAGTCAGATACATGCCTGTGTGTGAATGGAACTGCAGGTCTGTACAGTCAGATACATGCCTGTGTGTGAATGGAACTGAAGTAAAGGTCTGTACAGTCAGGATACAGATACATGCCTGTCTGTGTGTGAATGGAACTGCAGGTCTGTACAGTCAGGATACAGATACATGCCTGTGTGTGAATGGAACTGAAGGCCTGTACAGTCAGGATACAGATACATGCCTGTCTGTGTGTGAATGGAACTGAAGGCCGTCTCACCATCCGAAGGCCTGACTTTACTTGACCCACATTCGACAAAAACCCACACATTTCCCATGAATCAACGACAACCAATGAATAAGTCATTAAATCCGGAGCGGCTTGCATGCATGCTTGACTAAGAGTGATGTGTCTTTCACAGTGTTACCCAGTCCTGGCTTTTTAGCTGAAAAGAATTAAATCTATGCCACGGAACATAGGATGCACAGAGAGAAACTGCAGAGGAGCTGGAGCTCGAGAAAAAAAGAAAATAAATAGGCAGGAATAATTTCATTAGTTATACACCTGTGTGGGCCCTTGGGAATGGACCAATGCAAAAAAGAAAGAGAAAAAAAAGGCATTTCTTGTGCTCAAAGACTATCTTTATTAATGAAGTTCTCTGTAGAAATTAATCTAGCCCATGTTGGGCGGGAACCCCTTTTGGTGTTTAAGCATTATGTTATGCTTTAGCTATTGAAAAATACCAGATCTACAAGCTCGTAGCGCGGCACCGAGTGGCGCGCTACGAGCTTGTAGGTCTGGTATTTTATAAAAATCGAAGAACGACTGACATAGAAACATAACTTTTTCAGAAAACTGTCAGGATGTAGAAGACATTTTTAGAATCTGATCTCGGGTCAAAATGGGCTAGGTTACATCCAGGCTGCATGCCGTTTGCTCATCATCAACGGGACCGAGCTGCACAGAGGAAACGGAACATGTTCAATCGCTTGGATACTATATCGTTCCAAGGAAATGGATTATCACCACAGTATAGTATTTATCATCGTCTTCCAGATTTATATTTATAACCACCAGGTCAGCAAATGTGTCGACGTGGGTCCGTGAGCAAGACTCTGGACCCCTAATACTGTGGTTCACAAAGGAAGGAACCCCAAAATGATACCCACGGACCCCCATTTGAAAATAATATGTCAAGGACCCCCGATATAAGAGAAGATCTTCACGGCTCTAGCAGTGATTTTCAACCATTTTCATTTCAAGGACGAAGTACATTTACTTAAATGTACTGTATAATGTATAAAGTTTCTGAAGTTGTTGTCCAACAACATTTGTTCAAAGATTGTTGGACAACAACTTCAGAAACTTTAAACATCCACGTATGATAACAGCATCCTAAGGTTAGCAAGGAATATCACCTCTAATACTAAGCATGTGTTGTATGGAGAATATAGGTTGCTACCTTCAGGAAGGAGATATGGTGTACCAGCATACAATAAGGTCAGACTAAAGAGGTCCTTTGTCCACCAGTCGACCTTGAGGCTTAATCAGGAGTCGTAGTAGCCACAGGATAATCTAAGCGGTGGATATTGCTCTTGTTTTCATGTCTTTATGTATGAAAATTGTCTTGTTCTTTGTGTTATGTCAAATGTGTGTACGTATATGTGTTCTGCATACTTGGCTGCATGCTGTGTCGCAAGACAAATTTCAGTGTGAACTGACAATAAAGTACTATATCATATCACATCATATCACTTATAATACTGTACAAATAACTCAGTTATTTGTACTTTACTTCAGTATTTCCAATGTCTCAATACTTTTACTCCACTACATCTCAGAGGCAAATATTGTACTTTTACTCCACTACATTTATTTGAAAACTTTATAGTTACTAGTTACTTTGTAGATTTAGATTTTGAAATCTTGAAATGAGGCATTCTGCACAATGACAACTTTTACTTTTGGTACTTTAAGTACATTTTGTTGGCAATACTATTCTACTTTTACTCAAGTACATTTTTACTCGAGTACATTTTGAATTCCGGACTTTTTACATTTGCAACGGAGCATTTCTATATTGCAGTATTGTCTGAAATGTCTTTATTAGGAACAATCCCTTGAGATGAACCATCTCGTTATTAGGAACAATCCCTTGAGATGAACCATCTCGTATTTCTTTATTAGGAACAATCCCTTGAGATGAACCATCTCGTATTTCTTTATTAGGAACAATCCCTTGAGATGAACCATCTCGTATTTCTTTATTAGGAACAATCCCTTGAGATGAACCATCTCGTATTTCTTTATTAGGAACAATCCCTTGAGATGAACCATCTCGTATTTCTTTATTAGGAACAATCCCTTGAGATGAACCATCTCGTATTTCTTTATTAGGAACAATCCCTTGAGATGAACCATCTCGTATTTCTTTATTAGGAACAATCCCTTGAGATGAACCATCTCGTTATTAGGAACAATCCCTTCAGATGAACCATCTCGTTTTCAAGGGGGTCCGCGATTCACAAAGTACACTTCATACATAAAGACACTTTTTACAGACAATAGGCCTATCTCACAGCCCGCTTTCCACGCCCACTTCCGGTAAATAGTGGTGACTTTAACATGAGCATTTACACGTTTTTTTCTCTGGAGAATCTAAGTAGATTTTCTAATGTAAAAATGTGACAGACGAATATTATTATGAAGCAAACAAGATGGTAAATCAGGTCGAACAGATAGAACAAACCTTACCTTGAGAAAACAAAAGTTGTAGACTTCTTAAATTACCTCTGTTAACATGTAGTGTCTATGGAGTGACGTCACGCTATCACCACTAACCCCGAAAGGGGGCGTATTTAGGGGGGCGGGGAAATTCTGTGAGATAGGCTTATTCAACCAGACAAAACAAGACAAGACAAAACAATACAATTCATAGATGAACAAAAAACAAACAGGAAAAAACAAAAACAAAACAACATTTCACATAACATGGACATAACGTAGACATAACACATGGATCATTGCATCATGGATCTGTTACAGTGATGATTAGTGAAAACATAAACAGGTAGTCTCAAGATGAGAGGACAGCACAGTTTTAAACAAATTAAAAGATGTTATTGAACGTATATGGACAGGTAGATTGTTCCAGTCACAAGGAGCTTTGAACATGAATGATTTTTTGCCAAGTATTGATACTTTTACATGTATCACTGCATGCGAAATCCTTCCTGGATGATGAGATATTCAAAGAGGCGTTGCTCTATGCCGGAGAGCAGAGCTGACACCAGATGAACTGCTCTATGCCGGAGAGCAGAGCTGACACCAGATGAACTGCTCTATGCCGGAGAGCAGAGCTGACACCAGATGAACTGGTCTATGCCGGAGAGCAGAGCTGACACCAGATGAACTGCTCTATGCCGGAGAGCAGAGCTGACACCAGATGAACTGGTCTATGCCGGAGAGCAGAGCTGACACCAGATGAACTGCTCTATGCCGGAGAGCAGAGCTGACACCAGATGAACTGGTAGAACCAAGAGGCGTTGCTCTATGCCGGAGAGCAGAGCTGACACCAGATGAACTGCTCTATGCCGGAGAGCAGAGCTGACACCAGATGAACTGGTCTATGCCGGAGAGCAGAGCTGACACCAGATGAACTGGTAGAACCAAGAGGCGTTGCTCTATGCCGGGGAGCAGAGCTGACACCAGATGAACTGCTCTATGCCGGGGAGCAGAGCTGACACCAGATGAACTGGTCTATGCCGGGGAGCAGAGCTGACACCAGATGAACTGCTCTATGCCGGGGAGCAGAGCTGACACCAGATGAACTGCTCTATGCCGGGGAGCAGAGCTGACACCAGATGAACTGCTCTATGCCGGAGAGCAGAGCTGACACCAGATGAGCTTCAGCTTGAATGGTAATTTAACAGATAATTATTTATTTTTGCATTGTACTGTCGTCTGAACAGAATGCTTTTCTTAACACATTCTGGCCCGGGAACAACTTTTGGTGTTTTAAGCATCATGTTATACTTTAGCTATATTGAAAAATATAGCAGATCTACAAGCTCGTAGCGCGGCACTCGGTGCCGCGCTACGAGCTTGTAGATCTGCTATTTTTGAAAAATCGTGAAAATGTGGCGCAAATCTTTGAATATATTATTTTTTCGGAGCGAACGTTTTTCAAAGTCAAATCTTTGCTTCTGGGGGGATTCCTGGAACAACATACTTTCAGATGGGGGGTCCGCGGCCAAATACTTATTTTGGGGTTCCTTGACGGGAAAATGTTTGAGAACGATTTTCAGAAAACTGTCTTTAGAAGGCATTCGTAGAATCGTCCACAGGGACGTCTAAATGGGTTAACGTTATCGTCGAATGCTTCGTAACGCTATACTTTTCTACGTTGGTGCCGGAAGGCCAGTGTTGTTTTTGTCGACTAAAACTAAGACGAAAAATGTTCGTCGACTACCTTTTTTCACTGAGGAAAACTAAATGGAAACTAAATGAAAACTGTGCTATGATGACTAAAACTAAGACTAAATATACTGACAATTTCGTCAACAAATACAAACTAGACTAAAATGTTAGGGAGGGAATAGTGGACAAGAGATCCAATATAAGTCATTTACACTTGGTTGCATGCTGAAAATAGCAGATCTACAAGCTCACAACGCGCCGCGCTGCGACGCGTTGTGA
>NW_027637452.1:32500-137500 GCF_951216825.1 Electrona antarctica | reverse complement strand
ATTTATTTTCTGACGTAAAAATGTTTATTTTGTGTTTTCTTTGTATTCACTGTTATTGGTATGTTGGAACTGGTGTGTGGTTAATTGTATTGTCATTGATCATGTTTCATTTGAACATGAGCGTAAAATGAAAAGCGTAAAATGAAACCATTTCATTTAATAATTTAATATTCATCATCATCATCATCATCATCATCATCATCACGTTTTTCAGATGGCACCTCTAAGCTGTCAGTGGGCTGAGCCCTGTAGACATGAGCTATTCTCTGCTCTCTCTCTCTCTCTCTCTCTCTCTCTCTCTCTCAAGCTTCAAGTTTTCCCTCTTTACTTGTGTTCACATTGATGAGAAGCTCTCATGAAGCTGTCAACACCTCATCCCCCGGAGAAAAGGTCAAAACAGCGACGGCCCACTGTACACGTTTTAATTAGACTAGAACGACCCCCTCCACAGCTGCTGCTGAACTTTATAAGAGATTATTACATGGCTTGGTTGAATGCTTGATTCTGATTGGTCAATCGCTTAATTCAGCGGTGAATTATGTGTCGATAATGACCGCTGCCTAATCAAACCCTCTGAGCACCAGCTGCGCCCCGCTTGATTTACTGCTGTTTCCAACATGACAGCCATGTAAACACACACACACTAGTGACACACAATGTAATTTACAGCTAAACATTGCTCTTAAAAATGTTTTTGAAAACATTTGAGCGAGAAATAGACGAAGCAGGACCCGAAAATGGATTCTATTTGATCAACTCACTTCCTTGTTTTCCGACAGTGCTTCAGCCCTGCAGCTGCAGACGCAGCCAGCGCGAACTTATGGAATACTTTTTTTGTTGTGTTTTGGGTCAATGTATTAATTTATGTTAGTTAGCCATGTAATAAGCGGGATAATATCTGGCTAGGTGGTCATTGTCGGGATATAATTCACCTTCAGGGAGTGTAACCACCTCGGCTTCGCCTCGGTGGTTAAACTCCCTGTCAGTGAATTATCTCCCGATAATGACCACCTAGCCAGATATTATCCCTTACTTAACAGATACACCCGGGTTTTATTTGTCTTTTGTCGTTTGTTACGCCCCTTATAGTCTCTGCTGGTATGAAGGCTGTACCATGACCGACATGACTCTGTGTTTTATAGTCTACTGGTATGAAGGCTGTACCATGACCGACATGACTCCTTGTTACGCCCCTTATAGTCTCTGCTGGTATGAAGGCTGTACCATGACCGACATGACTCTGTTACGCCCCTTATAGTCTCTGCTGGTATGAAGGCTGTACCATGACCGACATGACTCTGTGTTACGACCCTTATAGTCTCTACTGGTATGAAGGCTGTACCATGAACGACATGACTCTGTGTTACGACCCTTATAGTCTACTGGTATGAAGGCTGTACCATGACCGACATGACTCTGTGTTATGACCCTTATAGTCTACTGGTATGAAGGCTGTACCATGACCGACATGACTCTGTGTTACGACCCTTATAGTCTCTGCTGGTATGAAGGCTGTACCATGACCGACATGACTCTGTTACGACCCTTATAGTCTCTCCTGGTATGAAGGCTGTACCATGACCGACATGACTCTTTGTTACGCCCCTTATAGTCTCTGCTGGTATGAAGGCTGTACCATGACCGACATGACTCTGTTACGACCCTTATAGTCTCTCCTGGTATGAAGGCTGTACCATGACCGACATGACTCTGTGTTACGACCCTTATAGTCTCTCCTGGTATGAAGGCTGTACCATGACCGACATGACTCTGTGTTACGACCCTTATAGTCTCTGCTGGTATGAAGGCTGTACCATGACCGACATGACTCTGTGTTACGACCCTAATAGTCTCTACTGGTATGAAGGCTGTACCATGACCGACATGACTCTGTGTTACGACCCTTATAGTCTCTACTGGTATGAAGGCTGTACCATGACCGACATGACTCTGTGTTACGACCCTTATAGTCTCTGCTGGTATGAAGGCTGTACCATGACCGACATGACTCTGTGTTACGACCCTTATAGTCTCTACTGGTATGAAGGCTGTACCATGACCGACATGACTCTGTGTTTTATAGTCTACTGGTATGAAGGCTGTACCATGACCGACATGACTCTGTGTTACGACCCGTATAGTCTCTACTGGTATGAAGGCTGTACCATGACCGACATGACTCTGTGTTACGACCCTTATAGTCTCTACTGGTATGAAGGCTGTACCATGACCGACATGACTCTGTGTTACGACCCGTATAGTCTCTACTGGTATGAAGGCTGTACCATGACCGACATGACTCTGTGTTACGACCCTTATAGTCTCTACTGGTATGAAGGCTGTACCATGACCGACATGACTCTGTTACGCCCCTTATAGTCTCTCCTGGTATGAAGGCTGTACCATGACCGACATGACTCTGTGTTACGACCCTTATAGTCTCTGCTGGTATGAAGGCTGTACCATGACCGACATGACTCTGTGTTACGACCCTTATAGTCTCTGTTGGTATGAAGGCTGTACCATGACCGACATGACTCTGTGTTACGACCCTTATAGTCTCTACTGGTATGAAGGCTGTACCATGACCGACATGACTCTGTTACGACCCTTATAGTCTCTACTGGTATGAAGGCTGTACCATGACCGACATGACTCTGTGTTACGCCCCTAATAGTCTCTACTGGTATGAAGGCTGTACCATGACCGACATGACTCTGTGTTACGACCCTTATAGTCTCTACTGGTATGAAGGCTGTACCATGACCGACATGACTCTGTGTTACGACCCTTATAGTCTCTCCTGGTATGAAGGCTGTACCATGACCGGCATGACTCTGTGTTACGACCCTTATAGTCTACTGGTATGAAGGCTGTACCATGACCGACATTACTCTGTGTTACGACCCTTATAGTCTACTGGTATGAAGGCTGTACCATGACCGACATGACTCTGTGTTACGACCCTTATAGTCTACTGGTATGAAGGCTGTACCATGACCGACATGACTCTGTTACGACCCTTATAGTCTCTGCTGGTATGAAGGCTGTACCATGACCGACATGACTCTGTGTTACGACCCTTATAGTCTCTACTGGTATGAAGGCTGTACCATGACCGACATGACTCTGTGTTACGACCCTTATAGTCTCTGCTGGTATGAAGGCTGTACCATGACCGACATGACTCTGTGTTACGACCCTTATAGTCTCTACTGGTATGAAGGCTGTACCATGACCGACATGACTCTGTGTTACGACCCTTATAGTCTCTGCTGGTATGAAGGCTGTACCATGACCGACATGACTCTGTTACGACCCTTATAGTCTCTGCTGGTATGAAGGCTGTACCATGACCGACATGACTCTTTGTTACGACCCTTATAGTCTCCTGGTATGAAGGCTGTACCATGACCGACATGACTCTATGTTACGACCCTTATAGTCTCCTGGTATGAAGGCTGTACCATGACCGACATGACTCTGTGTTACGACCCTAATAGTCTCTGCTGGTATGAAGGCTGTACCATGACCGACATGACTCTGTGTTACGACCCTTATAGTCTCTGCTGGTATGAAGGCTGTACCATGACCGACATGACTCTGTGTTACGACCCTTATAGTCTCTCCTGGTATGAAGGCTGTACCATGACCGACATGACTCTGTGTTACGACCCTTATAGTCTCTGCTGGTATGAAGGCTGTACCATGACCGACATGACTCTGTGTTACGACCCTTATAGTCTCTGCTGGTATGAAGGCTGTACCATGACCGACATGACTCTGTGTTACGCCCCCTATAGTCTCTGCTGGTATGAAGGCTGTACCATGACCGACATGACTCTGTGTTACGACCCTTATAGTCTCTGCTGGTATGAAGGCTGTACCATGACCGACATGACTCTGTGTTACGACCCTTATAGTCTCTCCTGGTATGAAGGCTGTACCATGACCGACATGACTCTGTGTTACGACCCTTATAGTCTCTCCTGGTATGAAGGCTGTACCATGACCGACATGACTCTGTGTTACGCCCCTAATAGTCTCTACTGGTATGAAGGCTGTACCATGACCGACATGACTCTGTGTTACGCCCCTAATAGTCTCTACTGGTATGAAGGCTGTACCATGACCGACATGACTCTGTGTTACGACCCTTATAGTCTCTACTGGTATGAAGGCTGTACCATGACCGACATGACTCTGTGTTACGACCCTTATAGTCTCTCCTGGTATGAAGGCTGTACCATGACCGACATGACTCTGTGTTACGCCCCTAATAGTCTCTACTGGTATGAAGGCTGTACCATGACCGACATGACTCTGTGTTACGACCCTTATAGTCTCTACTGGTATGAAGGCTGTACCATGACCGACATGACTCTGTGTTACGACCCTTATAGTCTCTCCTGGTATGAAGGCTGTACCATGACCGGCATGACTCTGTGTTACGACCCTTATAGTCTACTGGTATGAAGGCTGTACCATGACCGACATTACTCTGTGTTACGACCCTTATAGTCTACTGGTATGAAGGCTGTACCATGACCGACATGACTCTGTGTTACGACCCTTATAGTCTCTACTGGTATGAAGGCTGTACCATGACCGACATGACTATGTGTTACGACCCTTATAGTCTCTACTGGTATGAAGGCTGTACCATGACCGACATGACTCTGTGTTACGACCCTTATAGTCTCTACTGGTATGAAGGCTGTACCATGACCGACATGACTCTGTTACGACCCTTAAAGTCTCCTGGTATGAAGGCTGTACCATGACCGACATGACTCTCTGTTACGCCCCTTATAGTCTCTACTGGTATGAAGGCTGTACCATGACCGACATGACTCTGTGTTACGACCCTTATAGTCTACTGGTATGAAGGCTGTACCATGACCGACATGACTCTGTGTTACGACCCTTATAGTCTCTACTGGTATGAAGGCTGTACCATGACCGACATGACTCTGTGTTACGACCCTTATAGTCTCTACTGGTATGAAGGCTGTACCATGACCGACATGACTCTGTGTTACGACCCTTATAGTCTCTCCTGGTATGAAGGCTGTACCATGACCGGCATGACTCTGTGTTACGACCCTTATAGTCTACTGGTATGAAGGCTGTACCATGACCGACATTACTCTGTGTTACGACCCTTATAGTCTACTGGTATGAAGGCTGTACCATGACCGACATGACTCTGTGTTACGACCCTTATAGTCTACTGGTATGAAGGCTGTACCATGACCGACATGACTCTGTTACGACCCTTATAGTCTCTGCTGGTATGAAGGCTGTACCATGACCGACATGACTCTGTGTTACGACCCTTATAGTCTCTACTGGTATGAAGGCTGTACCATGACCGACATGACTCTGTGTTACGACCCTTATAGTCTCTGCTGGTATGAAGGCTGTACCATGACCGACATGACTCTGTGTTACGACCCTTATAGTCTCTACTGGTATGAAGGCTGTACCATGACCGACATGACTCTGTGTTACGACCCTTATAGTCTCTGCTGGTATGAAGGCTGTACCATGACCGACATGACTCTGTGTTACGACCCTTATAGTCTCTGCTCGTATGAAGGCTGTACCATGACCGACATGACTCTGTGTTACGACCCTTATAGTCTCTACTGGTATGAAGGCTGTACCATGACCGACATGACTCTGTTACGACCCTTATAGTCTCTGCTGGTATGAAGGCTGTACCATGACCGACATGACTCTTTGTTACGACCCTTATAGTCTCCTGGTATGAAGGCTGTACCATGACCGACATGACTCTATGTTACGACCCTTATAGTCTCCTGGTATGAAGGCTGTACCATGACCGACATGACTCTGTGTTACGACCCTAATAGTCTCTGCTGGTATGAAGGCTGTACCATGACCGACATGACTCTGTGTTACGACCCTTATAGTCTCTGCTGGTATGAAGGCTGTACCATGACCGACATGACTCTGTGTTACGACCCTTATAGTCTCTCCTGGTATGAAGGCTGTACCATGACCGACATGACTCTGTGTTACGACCCTTATAGTCTCTGCTGGTATGAAGGCTGTACCATGACCGACATGACTCTGTGTTACGACCCTTATAGTCTCTGCTGGTATGAAGGCTGTACCATGACCGACATGACTCTGTGTTACGCCCCCTATAGTCTCTGCTGGTATGAAGGCTGTACCATGACCGACATGACTCTGTGTTACGACCCTTATAGTCTCTGCTGGTATGAAGGCTGTACCATGACCGACATGACTCTGTGTTACGACCCTTATAGTCTCTCCTGGTATGAAGGCTGTACCATGACCGACATGACTCTGTGTTACGACCCTTATAGTCTCTCCTGGTATGAAGGCTGTACCATGACCGACATGACTCTGTGTTACGACCCTTATAGTCTCTCCTGGTATGAAGGCTGTACCATGACCGACATGACTCTGTGTTACGACCCTTATAGTCTCTACTGGTATGAAGGCTGTACCATGACCGACATGACTATGTGTTACGACCCTTATAGTCTCTACTGGTATGAAGGCTGTACCATGACCGACATGACTCTGTGTTACGACCCTTATAGTCTCTACTGGTATGAAGGCTGTACCATGACCGACATGACTCTGTTACGACCCTTAAAGTCTCCTGGTATGAAGGCTGTACCATGACCGACATGACTCTCTGTTACGCCCCTTATAGTCTCTACTGGTATGAAGGCTGTACCATGACCGACATGACTCTGTGTTACGACCCTTATAGTCTACTGGTATGAAGGCTGTACCATGACCGACATGACTCTGTGTTATGACCCTTATAGTCTACTGGTATGAAGGCTGTACCATGACCGACATGACTCTGTGTTACGACCCTTATAGTCTCTGCTGGTATGAAGGCTGTACCATGACCGACATGACTCTGTTACGACCCTTATAGTCTCTCCTGGTATGAAGGCTGTACCATGACCGACATGACTCTTTGTTACGCCCCTTATAGTCTCTGCTGGTATGAAGGCTGTACCATGACCGACATGACTCTGTTACGACCCTTATAGTCTCTCCTGGTATGAAGGCTGTACCATGACCGACATGACTCTGTGTTACGACCCTTATAGTCTCTCCTGGTATGAAGGCTGTACCATGACCGACATGACTCTGTGTTACGACCCTTATAGTCTCTGCTGGTATGAAGGCTGTACCATGACCGACATGACTCTGTGTTACGCCCCTTATAGTCTCTACTGGTATGAAGGCTGTACCATGACCGACATGACTCTGTGTTTTATAGTCTACTGGTATGAAGGCTGTACCATGACCGACATGACTGTGTTACGCCCCTTATAGTCTCTACTGGTATGAAGGCTGTACCATGACCGACATGACTCTGTGTTACGACCCTTATAGTCTCTGCTGGTATGAAGGCTGTACCATGACCGACATGACTCTGTTACGCCCCTTATAGTCTACTGGTATGAAGGCTGTACCATGACCGACATGACTCTGTGTTACGACCCTTATAGTCTACTGGTATGAAGGCTGTACCATGACCGACATGACTCTGTTACGCCCCTTATAGTCTACTGGTATGAAGGCTGTACCATGACCGACATGACTCTGTGTTACGACCCTTATAGTCTCTGCTGGTATGAAGGCTGTACCATGACCGACATGACTCTGTGTTACGACCCTTATAGTCTCTGCTGGTATGAAGGCTGTACCATGACCGACATGACTCTGTGTTGCGACCCTTATAGTCTACTGGTATGAAGGCTGTACCATGACCGACATGACTCTGTGTTACGACCCTTATAGTCTACTGGTATGAAGGCTGTACCATGACCGACATGACTCTGTGTTACGACCCGTATAGTCTCTACTGGTATGAAGGCTGTACCATGACCGACATGACTCTGTGTTACGACCCTTATAGTCTCTACTGGTATGAAGGCTGTACCATGACCGACATGACTCTGTGTTACGACCCTTATAGTCTCTACTGGTATGAAGGCTGTACCATGACCGACATGACTCTATGTTACGACCCTTATAGTCTACTGGTATGAAGGCTGTACCATGACCCACATGACTCTGTGTTACGCCCCTTATAGTCTCTGCTGGTATGAAGGCTGTACCATGACCGACATGACTCTGTGTTACGACCCTTATAGTCTCTACTGGTATGAATGCTGTACCATGAACGACATGACTCTGTGTTACGACCCTTATAGTCTCTGCTGGTATGAAGGCTGTACCATGACCGACATGACTCTGTGTTACGACCCTTATAGTCTCTGCTGGTATGAAGGCTGTACCATGACCGACATGACTCTGTGTTACGACCCTTATAGTCTCTCCTGGTATGAAGGCTGTACCATGAACGACATGACTCTGTGTTACGACCCTTATAGTCTCTGCTGGTATGAAGGCTGTACCATGACCGACATGACTCTGTGTTACGACCCTTATAGTCTCTGCTGGTATGAAGGCTGTACCATGACCGACATGACTCTGTGTTACGACCCTTATAGTCTCTGCTGGTATGAAGGCTGTACCATGACCGACATGACTCTGTGTTACGACCCTTATAGTCTACTGGTATGAAGGCTGTACCATGACCGGCATGACTCTGTGTTACGACCCTTATAGTCTACTGGTATGAAGGCTGTACCATGACCGACATGACTCTGTGTTACGACCCGTATAGTCTCTACTGGTATGAAGGCTGTACCATGACCGACATGACTCTGTGTTACGACCCTTATAGTCTCTACTGGTATGAAGGCTGTACCATGACCGACATGACTCTGTGTTACGACCCTTATAGTCTCTGCTGGTATGAAGGCTGTACCATGACCGACATGACTCTGTGTTACGACCCTTATAGTCTCTACTGGTATGAAGGCTGTACCATGACCGACATGACTCTGTGTTACGACCCTTATAGTCTCTGCTGGTATGAAGGCTGTACCATGACCGACATGACTCTGTGTTTTATAGTCTACTGGTGTGAAGGCTGTACCATGACCGACATGACTCTGTTACGACCCTTATAGTCTCTGCTGGTATGAAGGCTGTACCATGACCGACATGACTCTGTGTTACGACCCTTATAGTCTACTGGTATGAAGGCTGTACCATGACCGACATGACTCTGTGTTTTATAGTCTACTGGTATGAAGGCTGTACCATGAACGACATGACTCTGTGTTACGACCCTTATAGTCTCTACTGGTATGAAGGCTGTACCATGACCGACATGACTCTGTGTTACGACCCTTATAGTCTCTACTGGTATGAAGGCTGTACCATGACCGACATGACTATGTGTTACGCCCCTTATAGTCTCTCCTGGTATGAAGGCTGTACCATGACCGACATGACTCTGTGTTACGACCCTTATAGTCTACTGGTATGAAGGCTGTACCATGACCGACATGACTCTGTGTTACGACCCTTATAGTCTCTGCTGGTATGAAGGCTGTACCATGACCGACATGACTCTGTGTTACGACCCTAATGGTCTCTGCTGGTATGAAGGCTGTACCATGACCGACATGACTCTGTGTTACGACTCTTATAGTCTCTCCTGGTATGAAGGCTGTACCATGACCGACATGACTCTGTGTTACGACCCTAATAGTCTCTGCTGGTATGAAGGCTGTACCATGACCGACATGACTCTGTGTTACGACCCTTATAGTCTCTACTGGTATGAAGGCTGTACCATGACCGACATGACTCTGTTACGACCCTTATAGTCTACTGGTATGAAGGCTGTACCATGACCGACATGACTCTGTGTTACGACCCTTATAGTCTACTGGTATGAAGGCTGTACCATGACCGACATGATTCTGTGTTACGACCCTTATAGTCTCTGCTGGTATGAAGGCTGTACCATGACCGACATGACTCTGTGTTACGACCCTTATAGTCTCTGCTGGTATGAAGGCTGTACCATGACCGACATGACTCTGTGTTACGACCCTTATAGTCTCTGCTGGTATGAAGGCTGTACCATGACCGACATGACTCTGTGTTTTATAGTCTACTGGTATGAAGGCTTTACCATGAACGAGAAGGACGAGTGAATATAGAACTGAACATTTATTACAAACCAAAAATATAAATACTAGTTTACGGAAATATTAGTCACGATTTATTCAAACAAAGGAAACCCTAATCTTAAAGATGGAGTGCCGTGATTGTTGTACTTTTTCCAATTTTTCATGTGTTTATGAGGTGACGGTACTTCATTAGAGCCCTTGGTGTGGTTGTTATGTCATGTGTTTATGAGGTGACAGTACTTCATTAGAGCCCTTGGTGTGGTTGTTATGTCATGTGTTTATGAGGTGACGGTACTTCATTAGAGCCCTTGGTGTGGTTGTTATGTCATGTGTTTATGAGGTGACAGTACTTCATTAGAGCCCTTGGTGTGGTTGTTATGTCATGTGTTTATGAGGTGACAGTACTTCATTAGAGCCCTTGGTGTGGTTGTTATGTCATGTGTTTATGAGGTGACAGTACTTCATTAGAGCCCTTGGTGTGGTTGTTATGTCATGTGTTTATGAGGTGACAGTACTTCATTAGAGCCCTTGGTGTGGTTGTTATGTCATGTGTTTATGAGGTGACAGTACTTCATTAGACCCCTTGGTGTGGTTGTTATGTGCAATGATGTCTTCCCTTTGTATTTAAGGTTTCTTCCTGGAGGCTGAACCCTTGACAGTCAAACGTGCCAATGAAAAAAACAGTGATAAAGTGACCTCACACTATCATCCCTAACCCCTCCCCCTTTATCATACAACTACAGCTGTGGGTGCGGCTTCAGTTCAGGTGGATCACCACCCATCACCACCCACCAGGCAAACCAGACATACTTAATTAACTGGTGGGGGTGCCCACATAAAAACAAGATTTACTTATCTGTGAAAAGAAAAGCCTGGTCACAACGTAAAGCAGAGAAGCTATCGGCGGATGTCTTGTCCGGAACATCCGTCAGATGTATTTCCCCCGGATACGATATTTTCCCGACCAATGATCACAACACTCGCGGAGAATGTAAACTGATTTGTAAAGCATCAACATAATTTCCTTGGTCGATACTTCCGCTAAAATCCCGCAACTTCCGCCCAAACAAATTATAGCCTCTATATAGGTCTTGCCCAGGGTGGGTCCGGGGACCCCCAGGGGTTCTTGAGGGAGTTCCAGGGGGTTCCCAGCTAAATGATAGTTTGGACCTTTATGGGTCTGTAACTCTGAGAGTGTACACATGGAACCAAATTGACCCGTATGGGTCTGTAACTCTGGGAGTGTACAAATGGAACCAAATGGACCCGTTTGCACACTCTCAGATTTAAATAAACATTGATTTTACAAGATAAATTGGGGGTCCCAGATATAGAAATGACATGGGGGTCCGTAGCCTAATGCATGACAAACTTGGGGTCCTTGAAATTAAACGGGTTGAGAATCACTGCTTGAGCCGTAAAAATCTTCTCTTATGGGGGGTCCCTGGCATATCTTATCAAATTGGGGGTCTGCGAGCTAATTAGTGTCAATTCGGGGGTCCTTGACATGAGAAAGTTTGGGAACCACTGGTTTATGGAACACAGTCTTTGCCAAAGTCTTTCAAAGATAAGCGAAGAAACGAAGATCTTCTTTTTAAAGGTTAGTCTATAAAAAGGTTAGTCTGAAAGAGAGGATGGAAGAATAGAAGTGATTCTCCACTGCCGAAGCCAACAGTCCAAGTGGAGACTTTTGAGGCATTTGTACTTTACTTGATGAGTGTTTCCAATTTCCAATACTTTCACATGTACTACTACATCTCAGAGGCATTTTTTAAAAACTTTTTCTCCACTACAATATTATTTGAAAACTTTAGTTACTAGTTACTTTGTATATTTTGATTATTATTACTACAAACCATCCAGTAACCACTTCAGCCCTATATGCATTTCGGCCATTTGAAAATAGCCGATCTACAAGCTCACAGTGCGTCGCAATGATGTGTAGCTGAACACACTGTCTGTCTGCTGTGTAGCTGAACACACTGTCTGTCTGTCTGCTGTGTAGCTGAACACACTGTCTGTCTGCTGTGTAGCTGAACACACTGTCTGTCTGCTGTGTAGCTGAACACACTGTCTGTCTGTCTGCTGTGTAGCTGAACACACTGTCTGTCTGCTGTGTAGCTGAACACACTGTCTGTCTGCTGTGTAGCTGAACACACTGTCTGTCTGTCTGCTGTGTAGCTGAACACACTGTCTGTCTGCTGTGTAGCTGAACACACTGTCTGTCTGTCTGCTGTGTAGCTGAACACACTGTCTGTCTGTCTGCTGTGTAGCTGAACACACTGTCTGTCTGCTGTGTAGCTGAACAACTGTCTGTCTGCTGTGCAGCTGAACACACTGTCTGTCTGCTGTGCAGCTGAACACACTGTCTGTCTGCTGTGTAGCTGAACAACTGTCTGTCTGTCTGCTGTGTAGCTGAACAACTGTCTGTCTGTCTGCTTTGTAGCTGAACAATTGTCTGTCTGTCTGCTGTGTAGCTGAACAATTGTCTGTCTGTCTGCTGTGTAGCTGAACAACTGTCTGTCTGTCTGCTGTGTAGCTGAACAACTGTCTGTCTGCTGTGCAGCTGAACAACTGTCTGTCTGCTGTGCAGCTGAACAACTGTCTGTCTGCTGTGCAGCTGAACACGCTGTCTGTCTGCTGTGTGGCTGAACACGCTGTCTGTCTGCTGTGTAGCTGAACACACTGTCTGTCTGCTGTGCAGCTGAACAACTGTCTGTCTGCTGTGTAGCTGAACACACTGTCTGTCTGCTGTGTAGCTGAACAACTGTGTAGAATAGTGTGGATTTTCACAACCTGTCCATTTCCCGATCAATTTGCCATGTTAGGAGATCAGCGGTCATCGGCTTCCTATAGATTGGTCGACCCGACTCATCGGCCCTGCCGATTGGTCAAAGCTTTGCGTGGCATTTGCACCACTGAACCAATAAGTGACAGCAAGCGCAGCAGAAGGACTGCATTCTGTTGCATAGTTAGCTGTGTTAAAACCGACCTTATCCACGGTGTGAGATATGCTCTACTGGACGCTGCATCCGGATGGAGCTCCTGAGACTTACTGCAGCAGGGCTGTTGCATACGGACGCCAGGTTTACTCATTCGGTAGAGACACTAACTCCCACATGGTTGTGTACGTCTTCAACACAGTGTCTTTGCGCTGGAGGAAGTTGTCCCCAGAGACGCCTGGAACAGGACCACCTCGCCGTGCGGTTACCTCACGGCATTGGGACTTCACAGCTGTGCTGATTGAAGATACTGTCTACCTCTGGGGAGGGTGGAGTTTCTGCAACGTGCTCCATGCATTTGATGTCGACGCCCACAGATGGTTCAAACCACAGGTTTCTGGGATTGTTCCAGAGGGGAGGGTGTACCACTCAGCCTGTGTCTCCGGGAAGGCCATGTATATTCATGGAGGGTACCTCCAGCATACTGGGAGCACAAGTCAAACGTACAAGTTGGACACCGCCACGATGGTCTGGTCATTAATTAACATCCGAGGAACTCCACCACCTGCGTCAGAAAATCACTATGCCACCTTCATTGGGACAAAGATGTTTGTATTCGGGGGGTACCAGAACACCATCAGAGTGCTTGACACAGAGACTAACAATTGGCTGAACACAACTTCTGCACAGATTCTTCCCAGATTTAATTCAACCTTTACCTACAATGGAGAGCTGTACGTATTTGGTGACCAGATGAATGATCTGTGGAAATTCAGTCCAGAGACCTTGTCCTGTAAGAAGGCCGAGCCCAAGGGGAAAGTCCCTGCTCCAGCAATGTCTATTTTGTGGTGTTGCATGGTGGGAGATCGTGCCATCCTCTTTGAAGGGGAAAACAAATCCACTGACCTGTATGTCCTAGACTTCAGTCCTAGCCTGAAGACCTTATGTAAGCTAGCGGTTATCCAGCACGGTCTGGATCAGTCTGAACTCCCACACAACATCAGGTGGGAACTGAGAGCCATGAGTAGCAACAGCAAATGAAAAGTTAGTTAGTTGCTGCGAGACTGAGGTCTATAGCCAACACCAACTCGGGATTCCTGGATCGCTGCCCTCCACAATTTCATCAGGTTCTTGAGCTCTTCAGTGTTGTCAGCCAAGCTGTCGTGCCGCAGCACGTCTACATTAGGTGGTATGCTTCTTTCCCCTCCTGGCTTTGCCCTGGGTTGGCTCCCATAGGGTCAATTTACTTGCCTCAAGTTCTGGGTGCCTGACGCAGTGCCCTGCCAGCCTCATCATTCTCTCTCTGACTTTGTCCGTGACCCGTGGTAGCTCCCCATAGAGGTCCACATTTCTGATGCGGTCCGTCCATGTGACACCTAGTGCCATTCGTAGCATTCTTGTGTAGACTGAGCACCTACAGTATAGTCTATAACGTAAGTCTACAATATAACAAGGTAAAAAAAACTGTACTAGGGCGCCCGCTGGCCTAGTGGTCCAGGCGCATGCCACATATAGGCTCTGGCCTGACAGCGCCGCCGCGTGTTCGAGTCCCGTTCGTGACGACCTTTCCTGCGTGTCTCTCCCCTTCTCTCTCTTCCTCTGACAACAAGAGCTCATCAGCCAGACGGGTCATGCGTTCCCAACTCGCATCGAGTTTGTTTATGACTTACATCGTTTCCGACTTGCATGGTCCCCAAGTAGGCCTATTGGTGTTATAGTGAATTATAAACAATCACACCTGTGTGAAGTGAGGGGCGCTCTTATCATCGTACATCATCATGCATCATCTCATACTGGCCTGAATGCCTGTTGCTATAAATTTACGTCATATTTGGCAGACATTTGACCTAATTTCTGCTTTCATTGTCGATGGCAAATATGAGACGTGTGGGGACAAGATGACGTAAATTTTCCCTTCATTGTCAATGGAATTTAATGTTTGTGTTGCGGACATTTTGGCTGGAACAAAAGTCTATTTGGAGGAGAAGGTGCTTTTCGTACCAATGTTTTTTTTTTCCCCCAGGTATTGGTAATTTGACAGACTGAAGTGACCAATGTTGGCTGTGTGTGAATCTATATTCATGGCATGTGTGTCTATATTCTGTACATTTAGGGCTTGTTTGGACTCAAGCACTGCATGAGACACATGACGTTTCGAGTGTGTGGGTATATCAGAAGCAACTGGAAAATATTTGTGCACTTGATAATGTATTTTATAAATGTGGACTCAAATAAAGACATTTAGATTGTGTGTGTGTGTATGTGTGTGTGTATGTGTGTGTGCGTGCGTGCGTGCGGATGCATGCATGCACGCGTGTACGCGTACAATTCTAAATCTAAAGTGTCGGCGTGCACCGTGTATGTGCCTGTGCCATTAATCCACTTCTCCCACAGTGAAAGCGGGTGTGTGGAAACAGAGACACAGCTGCTGCTGCTGCCGGCCCTTCTTTCCAACGCTCTCCAAACCCCCGAGGCATCCCGGTGGCGTCAAGAGCCCCCCTGCAGGCCACGGGACTTTTAGCCACGTTTGTGTTTTCACCGGCCAGTAAATGTCTAGCGGTTTGTGCCAGCGGTGTTTGTTCGCTAAGCCGCGGACCATCAGCCAATTAACCACGACTGATTTTATCACGTCCTTTAGTCTGATGTACGCAGATCTGTGAGTCTATCCAGGACACCATGTCAAGTTATGCTCAGCAGCTTTAAAGGTATATTCAGTGATTTCACTTCATTTAAATATCACTTTTCTTTTTCAGGAATCATTAGTTGATTTGACCCCCCGATCCAACCCATTGATGCTGAGTGTCAAGCAGGGAGGCTTGACACTTGACACATTTTTACAGTCTTTGGTATGACCCGGCCTGGGATCGAACTCCCGACCTCCCAGTTTCAGGGCGGACACTCTAACCACAAGGCCACTGTCTGGTCAACTACAGACTGAAATCCCAGATGTATAACAGGCATGTAGAGAGGAAGACCTCACTGTGGCACAAACACAATATTGCATATCAACAATAGTATTGTTGCACACTACAGTATATTTACATCAACTAAGAACATAATACGGCATATTCTTCACATTGTCACTCAACACACCGCCCTGGTAGTTTGGAAGAGGCACGCAAGCCCGCACAGTCATTCACAGTTTTCGCACCTCGCCAACCTCGCTAAAGACGCTGAGTGTCACAGCTTGAAATAGCAGGAATGGACCAATTGGATGCATATCAGTGGTGACGGTCCATTGTGTTATTGTGCTATTTCTGGCGCGCGATGCAGCGTCGCGCGACGGGGAACACGCGCGGACCAGGCTGTCGCTCAGGCCTTGTTATTGAAGCTGTATGTGTGTGTGTGGGGGGGGGGTGCCGCGCGGGGGAGCGAGCGCCACACGTTAACCCCTCGGCGTGCGCCAGACGCTCTTTTTGTTCTCTGCACAGAGGAGATATGCTGGAACGCTGGCTAATGATGGCACGGATCCCCGCATGTCGCCTCTCATTTGTAGTTAGCGCGCAGCGTGGTGCTGTTATTTCATCCCCGCGCCGCGCGCCGCACGGGCACCTCTTCATCCCTCGCACGCCCTCCATTACGCGCCGTCCACCTGTGGAAGCATCAAAGGCACATGAGGAGCGTTCTGCCCGCCAGTCTTTGAAGGTGAAACGAGCCACAGTAATGCTAATTCAACACCCCTCCCCCCCCCCCCCCACCACCACCCCCCATCTCGCTCCCGGTTTACGGAAACGCAGTGGAAGCATCAAATGGAAACATCAATATCTGTCAAAAAATATTTTTTAGCCCATTTAGACCTGCAGAACTGATTCTACCAAATGTCTTCAAAATCATGAGTTTTCTGAAGAAAAAAAAACCCCCTATGTTTCTGTATCAGCGGTTCTCAACCAATTTCATGTCAAGGACCCCCTGAATTATATTTAATTTGCCGTGGACCCCCATTTCAAAATACGTTGTTCCGGGCCCCCCCCCCTCCCCCAGAAGAAAATATTTGAGTTAAAAAGGTTTGCTGGTCAAATAATATATTATGTTAAAAAATGTGCAAGTTTTCACGACTTTTCAAAAAATTAGCAGATCTTCAACCTCGTAGCGCGGCACTCGGTGCCACACTACGAGCTTGTAGATCTGCTATTCTTCAATAGCCAAAGTGTAACATATAATAATGCTTAAAACACCAAAAGGGGGTTCTCGTCCTGAATGGCTTAAAATAAATAAAAGCGTGGGGCCCTCCCCTTCCTTCCGGCAAGCTGCGGCGGCGACAGTAATGGAGAATATCAAGAGCAGCGGTGCGGCCCGGGGGGGGAGGGGGGGGGGCGTTGGCGTGCTGGATGTGAAAACAAATGCCTGCTTTTGATCACGACACCTCGTATATCGCTATTATTGATAATGTGCGCGACTGCAGAGAGAGAGAGAGAGAGAGAGAGAGAGAGAGAGAGAGAGAGGAGTCAAGGAGATGGCTTCTCCCTCACAGTGGGGGTTCAGAATAGCTCAAGCTGTGAGCGTCGATTTTCGGGAAAACCGCTTAAAAGATCAGGTGTTTGTTGTTTTTTGTTTTTTTTCTTCTTCTTTTCTTCCAAAGTCAGACAATAACACAGAATCAATTCTGTTTTAAATCACATTATACACTATATTTCCTTTCTCGTTAGTGCTGACATTCACTATATATATATATATATATATATATATATATATATATATATATAAGCTAAACAGTGACAGTGACATCTAATATGCGCGTAATTAGAGTTGCCTCTAACAAGGAAATTATATCAGAGGAAGCTGTTGGACTATTTGATTACTGTCCGAAGATAAGAAAGACCACTTGTCTGTGAGTGACAGTAATTTGACAAACATGGCATCCCACCCCCTTAACTTCTCCATGGGTTTAACCCATTTAGACCTGACGTCGAAATTAAAAAAAATGTCTTCTAAATTCTGACAGTTTCTGAAATACCTCATGTTTCTGTATCAGTGGTGCTCAATATTTCATGTCAAGGACTCCCAGAAATATGTATATTTGGCCACCGACCTCCATCTGCAAATATGTTGTTCCAGGGACCCCCCAGAAGCAAAGATTTGAGTTAAAACGTTTGCCCTGAAAGAATATATATTCAAAGATTTGCACTACATTTTCACGATTTTTCAAAAATAGCAGACCTACAAGCTCGTAGCGCGGCACTCTTGTGAGCTTGTAGATCTGCTATTTTTCAATAGCTAAAAGTATAACATAATGCTTCAAACACCAAATGGGGCTCCCGCCTAAAATGGGTTAAGGCGGCTGCCCGCCAGATACGTTTAAAACAAGCGGAACAGCAGTAGTTTCGCTGGCTGTTCAAAGCTGTCAAAGTATCAGAAATAATGAAGCAAAGTTCGGACGGTCTTGAGCTGAACATGAACAAACAAGTTGACCAACGAGATCTGATTGGATTATGCCGCAAGGGTTGTGAGTTATTTTAAAAGTTGACCCCAAAAGTTTACCCCAGCTATACAAGGACCTCGATCACGGCCCCGGTCGTAACCGACCTCACCGGACGGTAAACTTGGAGATCATAGACGAAATAATGCTCCAGAGGGTTTTATTTTTCCTTTTTTTTTGTTGTTTGTTGCACAGCCGCGTGTGTGTAGTGTTTGATGTATTTGGCCAGCATTTGTTTCGTCAAACAATAGCCTATATGTGATCACTGTTGATGCTGTGCCTGAGCAGACAGCCGTTTGACCCCAATGACCAGCTCAGTTCAGCGATGCCAGTGTGTACTCAGCTTGGTTTGCACTCACTGTAACGAAGAGAATACATACATGCAAGGCACCAACCTGCACATCGGGAGCGCTGCACCCCATTCGACTGGTATCATCCATCTTATGGGCCCAGTATGTCCCGTTTATTATCCATCTTACATACTGGCATACTCACTGTCTCAGTATGTCATTATCAGCGATTGTCATTATCACTGATGTCCTGACGGAGGCGCGCCGTGTCTGGTGGCCTTGAGCTATACGTGAGGCACCGCCGAGCGAGGCGCTAGCCGCCAGACCCGACTCAGCGCTGTCCGAGTTACGTCCCGATAGGCAGAGAATAGTATATATTAGTAGCCCCTAGTTTCCATGCACCGACAATAGTTGGAAATGACACGTCCACAAGGGGGAAACCTTGACCAGGCTATGGTGAGTATGCCAGTATGGCCATACTGGGCCCCTAAGATGAATGATAAATGGGACATACTGGGCCCATAAGATGGTATGATAACGGTCGAATCGGCTGAGCAACCAGGGGTTCAGACAGAGGTCTTGCTCAAGGACACTTCAACGCTGTAACTCTGGGAGAGCCCGGGAACCTCACGGTTGCCATCCGGCCGTTCTACCAGCCACTCTACCCCTGAGCCACTCAGGCCCCTTTTCCACCGGTTGGTTCCCAATGGGAACCGGTTCAGTTCTTTGTGGTTCTTAGTCCATGAGCCTGAGCTCCAACATTGGAACATTAGTTATGAATCGAGTGTGCAAAACCATACCTATATTAGATTGTTATCACCATGCCACTTCCCCAATTGATTACTTACACGAAGACAATGATTTATTGTATTACAAATTTTACATTTTTAAATATGCAAATGAGGCATTTTTTCAGGCATTGTTTAAAACCCATTTTGGGCGGGGAACCCCTTTTGGTGTTTTAAGCATTATGTTATGCTTTAGCTATTGAAAAATAGCAGATCTACAAGCTCATAGCGCGGCACCGAGTGCCGCGCTACAAGCTTGTAGGTCTGCTGTTTTTTTTTAATCGTGAAAATGTAGTGCAAATCTTTGAATATATATTCTTTCAGAGCCAACATAGAAACATAGGGTTTTTCAGAAAACTGTCAGGATTTAGAAGGCATTTTGTAGAATCGTCTGAATGGGTTAATTTCTTTTGATACAGTTTAATACAATAACATGAAACATAATAGGGTGAGTGAGGAATTGGACCCTCAGCGGAAGCGGTGGCCGAACGGTTTGCGGAGCGGTCTTGATACCGGAAGGTCGCCAGTTCGAATCCCCGGACCGGCACGTTAAAATTACCACCGCTGAAGTGCCCTTGAGCAAGGCATTGCACCCCTACCATGAAATGTTCTATGAGCAGGGTGTGGCTGTAAACAAGCATCTCGAGCTTAGTCCACTTCCCTGGGTAAACAAAGAACTTTACTTTGCTTTTACCCAAACAGATGAGGACTTCAACAGTAGGCCTACAAGGGCTTTATTGTGCCAATAAAAGTCAATCAATCAAGCATTATTTTTTTATATAGCACAATTCAGACAATTATAGTTCAAAGTGTATAGTTCAAAGTAGTATCTGACTTAGATATCATTTTATGTAGACATATAGCACTATATGCATATAGTTTCATTATAGGATATTCCACTGTTAGGTTCTTATAGCTTATATGATGGACTTTATATGATGTTTTACCATGTTTTGTTGTTCTTGCTTACTGTAAATCGCTCTGGATTAAGAGCGTCTGCTAAATGCTTAAATTGTAAATTGTAAAGTGCTTCACAGGAAGAAGACATCACAGAAAGAAGAAATATTGCGATTTTGCCCCCATAAGTTACTTTGCTTTTTTTTATTTTATTATTATCTTTTACTATAGGCTTTTACTATATCACTAACATTTTAAAACAATTTAATATAAACCATGGAAAGTTGAATCATACACTTCAATGCAGCCAATTCAGTCTTAATGTCATGAAATGAATGAATGAATGAATACATAAATACATTGTGTGTGTGTGTGTGTGTGTGCGCGTGTGTGTGTGTGTGCGCGCGCGCGTGTGTGCGCGCGCGTGCTTTGCGTGTGAGCGGCGGGGGGGGGGGGGGTCCTTGAGCTGCGCGCGGTGCACGGGATGCGCATGTGCATGAATTTAAGTCCTGCAGGTCGCGCCACGCCGCCTTCTGGGAAAAAACAGTAACCGCATCCACGCCAACACCCGCCACGCTGCTGTAGTGTTTGTTTGTTACAACAATCCGTTTGTTTTAATGAATAACTCGTAATGTAACATTTAATTGGCATGGACGTCGAGTATATAGACTAGAGTCGTCAGTGTTTTTACCAGGCTGGTGAAAAATTAAACTAAAAAGCTTCTACAAGAAGCTGTGGAAACAGAAAGTCTTCAGTCTGCAGTCTATCAACAGGTGAGTGTTTGCAGGTGTTAGCTCAGTGCAGGTTTTCAACCGTTTTCATATCAAGGTCCATAAATAGCCTATTTATTCGGCATCTGAGCCACGGACCACCATTTGATGACTTTTAGCCTCTCAGACCCATTTGAGCCACGGACCACCATTTGATGACATTTAGCCTCTCAGACCCATCTGAGCCACGGACCACCATTTGATAACATTAACCTCTGCAAGGCCCTATGCAGATATTTAACAGTAATGTTAGTTAATGTTGTTTGGTTTCATTCTACTATCTCAAGAGTTCAAGTTCTAATAAGGGTCCATTTGGTTACAAACTCGTCACCATTCATTTAGCTGGGGACCACCTGGAAGGACCAATGGTGCACTGGCTTAGCTAATTAACTGCTTCATTATCATTAAAGGAATTGATGGAATTGCCATTTCACTTTGATGTTCCTTGATAAAGCAGCAACTATAGTTAGTTAGAAGCATTGTTGTTTTGTTTGATGTGATATGAAGCTTTTATTTGCTGGAATATTTCCAATTTTACATACGTGTGTGTGTGTGTGTGTGAGACAGCTTGTAGATCTGCTATTTGTATGCATTTCATACAAATCTTCCCCCCCATGGGTCCACAGTTGATATTGCTTAATGTGCAACATTGTGATTTGGATTGGACACACACACACACACACACACACACACACACACACACACACACACACACACACACACACACACACACACACACACACACCTGAGTCAAAAAGACTAATTGACATCACCAGCTGCTGGATTGGAAGTGACCGTTAAGTCGTGTTGTGTTGCATATGTTTCCTTGTGTGCAACATATAGACCATTAGGCCTATATGGTTAAGTAACAACACACAAGAGAACAAAAATGTTTTTTAATGTGTTCATTTGTTGACACTGTGCGGAAGCTAAATGATGTGTGGGTCACTGGCCTGTCTCATCTGCAGTGCTGTTTAAAGGACAACTTTAGTTGTTTTCAACCAAGGTTCATGTTTTAGTAGCCGCAATTTGCAACTCTAGATTTTTTTATAATGGGATGAATCTAGAGTTGCAATACCCTCCATTGACTCCCCACTCATCATTTTGCGTTTGCGATCTGCTTGTCTTAAACAACGTTAAACTCACCAACATTGCAGCTGTAGTCCAAACTTGAATTATTCTCTTTCAATCTGCAAAGCTTGTTTTTCATAAAAATCCCCCGTAGACATGTTATGAGCTACTTTCTGTCAAGAAATTCTGTTCAAGTGATTCTTTTTCTAAGTGCTGGAGCTTGGAAGCGCTCGTCGTAAGTCACTGAACGTCCCTGCATGCATCTGTTTCGCATTTGCACATAATGCAGGAGGCAGCAGCGCGACCCCTTAATAAAAATGAGCGCTTCCAAACTCCAACATTTCTTCTTCTTGACAGAAAGTAGCTCATAACATGTCTACGGGGGATTTTTATGAAAAACAAGCTTTGCAGATTGAAAGAGAATAATTCAAGCTTGGACTACAGCTGCAATGTTGGTGAGTTTAACGTCGTTTAAGACAAGCAGATCGCAAACGCAAAATGATGAGTGGGGAGTCAATGGAGGGTATTGCAACTAGATTCATGCCATTATAAAAAAATCTAGAGTTGCAAATTGCGGCTAATGTTTTAGGTTGTTATTAGAGAAAGTAAAAGATGAGTGTTCATTTTTCTTCATTTGCTGCTTTCTTTCATTTTAGGGATTTTAGCTGTTTTTGACAGGGGGGCGGGGGCATTCGAGCATGGAGCTAAATATGTATGTCTTTACAAAATATTATGGCGATTTTTTTTTATTTATTATTTACTATAGTCCTAATAAACCCCAGGAAATTACATCTGGCCTCAAAAGATCACAGGATCTACTGAATGTGAAGGTAGCCACTGGGGGGAAGCCACACTGTGTGTCATAGGCTCAATATGTCAGTTTGACACATTCAGTAGATCTCGTGATCTTTTGTGGCCAGATGTAATTTCTTGGGGTTTAGTAGGACTAGAGTGAATAATACAAAAATAAATCACTCTAAAATGTTGTAAAGAAATGCATATTTAGCCCCATGCTCGAATGCCCCCGCCCCCCTATCAAAAACCGCTAAAATCCCTAAAACGAAAGAAAGCAGCAAATGAAGAAAAATTAACACTCATCTTTTACTTTCTCTAATAACAACCTAAAACATGAACCTTGGTTGAAAAAAACTAAAGTTGTCCTTTAAATCCTGTTGATTGGGAAGGTGCCAAAGCACTGTAGAGGAGGGCGTGTTCATGTTCATATCTGTATGGTGTTTTGTCTTTTTGAGTGGTGCAACCACTCCTATAGACAGCTATGTGTGTGTCCCTGTGTCTGAGCACGAAAGTATATAGCGTTTCTTCACCACCAGGTGTCAGACACGCGCACACACACGCACACACACCTGAGTCAAAATGACTAATTGACATCACCAGCTGCTGGATTGGAAGTGGAAGTGACTGTTAAGTCGTGTTGTGTTGCATATGTTTTGTTCCTTGTGTACAACATATAGACCATGGTTAAGTAACAACACACAAGAGAACAAAAATGTTTTTTAATGTGTTCATTTATTGACACTGTGCGGAAGCTAAATGATGTGTGGGTCACCGGCCTGTCTCATCTGCAGTGGTGTTGGCAATCCTGTTGATTGGGAAGGTGCCAAATCACTGTAGAGGAGGGCGTGTTCATGTTCATATCTGTATGGTGTTTTGTCTTTTTGAGTGGTGCAACCATAGATATATATAAACTCTAGATGGCTCAAGGCGGAATTTCTGACGTCGTTCACCCGGCAGCCATCTTACTTCGGGGCTACAGTACAGTATGTTCAATGGCAGCTCAAACAAACAGTCATAACTCGCTCAAATCTTGACGGATTTACAAACGGGTTGGTTTATTACAAACGTCAACGTGGCTATGATTCAGGACGCTTATCTTTTTTTTATATGGACGTCGTATAAAAGCATATAAGTATGCGGACGTCTCTGACGTTTATAACAAACCAAACCGTTTGAAAATCGGTTGAAAATTGAGCAAGTTATGGTCATTTAAGAGTACATGCCCCATAGACACAATGTTATGTGGCCCGAGGTAAGATGGCCGCCACGTAACGACGTCGCTCTCCATTGGCCAATAGCGCGGGTGAGCTATCTAGAGTTTATATATATCTATGGGTGCAACCACTCCTATGGACCATATGCAGACCACGGCCATGTTACCATATACGTTAATGGCAAGGTGCTAACAAGGACCAAGGTGCAATTTCCCATTGACAGCCCATTCATCCAGACAGAAAAGTCCTATCTAATTGTATTAAACAACGTCAAACTCACCAACATTGCAGCTGTACGGAAAGCTAGAATTATTCTCTTTCTATAAGTGTTTGTTTAATAAAAATCCACTGTAGACATGTTATGAGTTACTTTCTGTCCTTGCAGGTGATTCCTTTTCTAAGTGCTGGAGTTTGGAAGTGCTTGTTAGATATCACTCAACTGCCCTGCATTCCACCTGTTTTGAATTAGCACATGAAATGAAAAAGAGGCAGCAGGACGCTGCTTTACTGAAAACGAGTGCTTCCAAACTCTGATGGCAAGATGGCCGCGGTCTGGTCAATTGACCTTTTGCAGATGCCATGTTTCCATCAGAGTTTGGAAGCACTCGTTTTCCGTAAAGCAACGTCCTGCTGCCTCTTGCATTATGTGCTAATTCAAAACAGGTGGTACGCAGTGGCAGTTGAGTGATGTCTAACGAGCACTCCCAAACTCCAGTCCAGCAAGGACACAAAGTAACTCATAACATGTCTACAGTGATTTTTTTATGAAACAAACACTTTGAGGATAGAAAGAGAATAATTCAAGCTTTCCGTACAGCTGCAATGTTGGTGAGTTTGACGTTGTTTAATACAATCAGATAGGCCTTTTCTGTTTGGATGAATGGGCTGTCAATGGAGGTTGCACCTAGTTAGCACCTTGCCATTAACGTATATGGTATTGGTAAGATGGCCTGTGTGTGTGTGTGTGTGTGTGTGTGTGTGTGTGTGTGTGTGTGTGTGTGTGTGTGTGTGTGTGTGTGTGTGTGTGTGTGTGTGTGTGTGTGTGTGTGTGTGTGTGTGTGTGTGTGTGTGTGTGTGTGTGTGTGTGTGTGTGTGTGTGTGTGTGTGTGCGTGTGTGCGCGTGTGCGCGCGTGCGGGGCTAAATGTCATCAAACGGTGGTCCGTGGCTCAAATGGGTCTGAGAGGCTAAATGTCATCAAACGGTGGTTCCGTGGCTCAAATGGGTCTGAGAGGCTAAATGTCATCAAACGGTGGTTCCGTGGCTCAAATGGGTCTGAGAGGCTAAATGTCATCAAACGGTGGTTCCGTGGCTCAAATGGGTCTGAGAGGCTAAATGTCATCAAACGATGGTTCCGTGGCTCAAATGGGTCTGAGAGGCTAAATGTCATCAAACGATGGTTCCGTGGCTCAGATGGGTCTGAGAGGCTAAATGTCATCAAACGGTGGTTCCGTGGCTCAAATGGGTCTGAGAGGCTAAATGTCATCAAACGGTGGTTCCGTGGCTCAAATGGGTCTGAGAGGCTAAATGTCATCAAACGGTGGTTCCGTGGCTCAAATGGGTCTGAGAGGCTAAATGTCATCAGATGGTGGTTCAGTGGCTCAAATGCCAAATAAATAAATAATGGGCCTTGATATGAAAAGGGTTGAAAACCACTGATCTAAATGTACAAACTAACTAATATAGTAACGAAAGTTTTGTATGTATAGTGGAGTAAAAGTACAATAATTGAGATAGTAAAAGTGAAGTAAAAGTACTGGAAATTGAAATAATAAGTAAAATTCAATTTGTTTTACTGTTGTACTTTTCCTATATAACAACCGTCCAAACGTTTCATCACTATCATGCCAGAATGGTATTTAAAGGAGTAATGTCACGTTTTTCTGGACGGTGAAGCTATGCCCAATTTTGGTCCGAAATAATTTCAAACACTTCAAATGTAAAAAAAAAAAATCACACCCGTGTGAACTGAGTGGTGTAAGGTCTGTCTGACGTAATGAAATCATGTCTGACGTAATGAAATCACACCCGGGTGTGATTTCATTACCTGGCTTTGTTTGTGCAGAAAAAATGAGCATGGTTGCTATGTTCACCCTGTTCACCCGGGTGTGATTTCATTACGTCATTACAACAGGGTGAACATAGCAACCATGCTCATTTTTTCTGCACAAAAAAGCCAGTTGTAGGAGTGGTTTACACCACTCAAAAATTAAATCTTATTTGGTTTATTTTCTAGGGGCGTTAGCCCCTCCTATATTCAGTTCCAATTGACAATGAATGTTGAATTTACGTCATGTGTGTCTGAGCAAATCAACATACGTTACGTCATGATAAGAGCACCCCTCACTTCACACAAGTGTGATTTGTTTTAATACAGCTTTTGTCTTCACACGTCTCATTTCATTGACAATGAAAGGAGAAATTAGGTCAAGTTTCCGCCAAATATGACGTAAATCAAAACATTAAAGGCCATTGACAATGAAGGGAAAATGTACGTCATATATAGACTAGCGAATCCACTAACCAATCGGATGTCTTTGCAGGGAACACTCGGGACCACCATTCTTGATGATGATGTACGATGATGATGAGCGCCCCTCACTTCACACAGGTGTGATTTTTTTATTTGACTTTTTCTAAACTATTCTGGGCGGGAACCCCTTTTGGTGTTAAGCAATATGCTATACTTTAACTATTGAAAAGTAGCAGATCTACAAGCTCATAGCGCGGCACTCAGTGCCGCGCTATGAGCTTGTAGATCTGCTACTTTTCAAGCTTGTAGTTCTATTTTTGAAAAATCGTGAAAATGTGGCACAAATCTTTGAATATATTCTTTCAGAGCACGTTTTTAACTCAAATCTTTGCTTCTGGGGGGGTCCCTGGAACAGCATATTTTCAGATGGGGGTCGGCCGTCAATTTCATATATTTTTGGGAGTCCTTTACATGAAAATGTTTGAGAACCACTGACATAGAAACATGAGGTTTTTCAGAAAACTCAGGATTTAGAAGACATTTGTAGAATTGTCCTCGGGTCTAATCCTTTTTTTTGTTGATTTTTAAAGGAACATGATGCCTGGTCCTCTTGTCTGGAACCCTCCTCAGAACTGCGGCGCTGGGGGAGAGGTACAGATTTGGCTCCCTGCCTCTCCCCGGCCTGTGGACCCGGCAGACCGGTGAGTGTATTATTAACGTTCTCAACGTTTTGGGCCGGGGACCCCCGGAGATGGTTTGGCAGTGTCTTACTTCACTACATCTCGGATCCAAATATTATACTTTTACCTCCACTGCATTTATATGAAAACAATAGTTACTAGTTATATTTTTAAAATATTTTTTTACAAAACATGCATTAACCACTTCAGTCCTGTATACATGTATACAAAAGTAGCCGATCTACAAGCTCACATTTGAAAACTTATAATGGGACATTCTGCAGAATGACTACTTTCTACTTTTGGTACTTTATGTTCATTTTTAAAACCAATTATTTTGTACTTTTTCTTAAGTACATTTTAGATTCTCGACTAAAATATGTATTTCTTTTTTTTTTTTTTTTTTTTTTTTTTACATAATGTTATAGCGATTTTCTTTTTACTATAGTCCTACTAGACCCCATAACATTACATCTTGCCACAAAGGATCACAGGATCTGTTGAATGTCAAGGGTGAGGTGACGAACTGACATATTGAGCCTATGACACAGTATGGCATCCCCCCAGTATCCTCCTTCACATTCAGTTGATCTTGTGATCTTCTGTGGCCACATGTAATTTCCTGGGGTCTAGTAGGACTATAGTAAATAATAAAGAAATCGTCACAACATAACAAAATAATAATTTATTTATCCCCATGTTCGAATGCCCCCCTGTCAAAAGTAGCTAAAATCACTAAAACGAAAGAAAGCAGCAAATTAAAATAAACAAATTAACTCATCTTTTACTTTACTTTCTCTAATCACAACCTAAAACATGAACCTTGGTTGAAAAGAACTAAAGTTTTTATTCCAACACTGCTTATAAATACTTTTAAATAGTATTCATCATTGCTGTTAGAAATATTGTATTTTTGTAGCTACAGCATTGCAGTGGCAATACCTTGCACTGCGAGCTGTTGTGAGCTTGTAGATCGGCTATTTTCAACTTGTCATAGCACACCTGGTCAGGTTCTGCCAGTGGGCCTAATCAGCCCAAGTCCCTGGCCTCACCTGTGCAATTTCCAGCCTCTGCCTCAGCCAATTTATTGCCATGGCAACCCCACACCTGCCAATTGATTGAGGGACACAGACAGATAGTTAAAACGGGTGATATGACAAGTTGACAACGGGTATTATTAGGTTCCCAAGTTGCATCGTTCTCAAGTAGGCCGGTGGCCGACAGGCGTGTAGTCGTTTCTTTTTTTTTTATATATATTTTTTTTTATCCCACGATTTTGTAACCCATTTTTCACCCCTGTGTCAATTATCTAATGTGATCCTGAGCTCTACACACCCTCCGCCAACCTGGTCCCCATATATGGGGGACATGGGGAGCCATTTCTAACACTTAAAAAAACACATTGTTTATTTTTTTACACTTTTTTGTTTGTTTATTTTTAAAGGATATGATGCCTGCTGCCCTTGATGTCTGGACTGCTCCTTGGGAACGCCGGGGGTAGGGTCGAGACGCGAGGGTCTCCCCTCCAGGACAGTGATCTTGGGACGTCGGGGGTAGGGTCGAGGGTCTCCTCGCCCGGGCAACGATAGTGGGCGCGCTATGTTGTCTGGAATCCCCAAATGTACCTCTGGAGCCCTGGGTACATTGAGGTACATTAGGCCCGTGTTTTTGTTTGTTTATTTTTAAAGGATATGATGCCTGCTGCCCTTGATGTCTGGAATGGTCCTTGGGAACGCCGGGGGTAGGGTCGAGACGCGAGGGTCTCCCCTCCAGGACAGTGATCTTGGGACGCCGGTGGGCTGGTTCGACGGTCTCCCTGCCAGGACGGTGATCTTGGGACATCGGGGGGAAGGGTCGAGACTCAAGGGTCTCCCCGGCCGGGCAACGATAGTGGGCGCGCTATGTTGTCTGGAATCCCCAAATGTACCTCCGGAGCCCTGGGTACATTGAGGTACATTAGGCCCGTCACAAGTATTAATACATTATTTAAATTACAAAAAAAAATACAAGAATTGTGAAAGTAGCAGATCGACGAGATCAAAACAGTTTTGAGCTCCTAGTTCTGCTACTTCCACTACTTTCCGACATGGGAACAATTATGACTATTATCCCAAAAGTATTGCGATTATCACAAATACTTATGTAGTAATTGTGATGGGCCTAAGGGTGTGGGTGTGTGTGTGGGTGTGTGTGTGTGTGTGTGGGGGGGGGTGTGTGTGTGTGTGTGTGTGTCTGTGTGTGTGTGCGCGTGCATGTGTGCCGTGTGTGTGTGTTGAATCTGTTTTTGATTGGCCCGACGCGACGTGTAATCTACGAGCATGTTGATATTTGGGGCCCGACGTTGACAACGCTGGATCTACGTCAGCTATAGTGTAGTTCTCCCCGAGGAGGGTTGAATCTGGGATCAATAATCGGGCATAATGGGCAGGCGGGTTGTGGAGGAACCGGGTGGTGCAGCAACCGAGTTGTGCCCAGCGGTCCCTCGTGCGACCCCCGCCCACTGTGCTCGGCTACCCAGCCTCCCGTACCTCGGTTTTCAGGCTAGTTTTCGCTCCTCTCTAGCTATAGTGTAGTTCTCCCCGAGGAGGGTTGAATCTGGGATCAATAATCGGGCATAATGGGCAGGCGGGTTGTGGAGGAACCGGGTGGTGCAGCAACCGAGTTGTGCCCAGCGGTCCCTCGTGCGACCCCCGCCCACTGTGCTCGGCTACCCAGCCTCCCGTACCTCGGTTTTCAGGCTAGTTTTCTCTCTCCTTTAGTTTCAGGTTTCAGATCACATCTCTTCACATCTCTTCAAAGTACCAACTGTTGAATATCTTGTGTTTCCTTCCCAAGGTTGTATTTCCTTCCCGCCAGGTTGGCCAAATGTTTTCCCTATCTTGTACTTTCCTTCCCGCCAGGTTGGCCAAATGTTGTTGTTTCTGTTTGATTTAACCCCCTTTCGTAGTACTTTTCAGGTGGCAAACGTTGAATTTGTGTCACTCTTCTAGTGACATAAATGAACAGATATTAATTAGTGCAGCTCTGTACCGTGTGGTGGTGTGGATGTTAATGCACGCGTGCGTGCGCGTATGCGTGTGTGTGTGCATGCGTGTGTGTGTGCATGTGTTTCATTCAATGAAACAATTGACGAATTTAATTTCTTCAAGACAATCTACGAATTGCACTTAATTTCCCATCATTCCTTGGAGTCCCATCATGGCAACAAGGTAACTATATTACCTATACTATTTGGATTAAGGGCATCTGCTAAATGCCTAAATTGTACATTGTTGATTAAATAATATTAAATATATACACACACAGCAAGGTGTGTGTATATTTGTATTATTTTATCAACAATTTAGGCATTTAACAGATGCCCTTAATCCAGAACAATTTACAGTAAGCGAGAACCACAACTTGCTAATAATGAGCATCTTTCTCTTTCTTTCTCTCAAGGTTACAGAGCCTATAGGTTGAAGCTATATATTAAGTGACAGATCACATACTACTTCAACAGAAGATGATGCTGCAGATCTTGACTCCTAACCACTATTGCTAATGAAGAACCGTATAGTCATGCTACTTGGACTGCTCATAAAAGAAGATTGATATATGAGGAAAATATACCAGCATCCCTCCAGAACCTGCACATCGACCAGCCAGTGAGCTTGGCCAGGACTGAATCCACAGTAAGAAGAGAGGGCAAAAATGCTGGGCTGGATGGCATTCCCCTGATGGTCTTAAAGAACCGATCTCGACCGAACAGCCTAAAGCTGGAGACCTCTCAAAAGCAGACGACTACCGAGGCATCCGACTCACACAGTACCACCACAAAGGTCCGTCCATCCATCTTCAACTGCTTCTCCGTAGTCAGGTCGTGGGGGCAACAGCTCCACCAGAGAGCCAAGTGAGGAAGCAGCGACTCTACTCTAAGGGACATGCCAGCCACCCAGACTTGACCCAGGCCTCTGTATAAGTCATACTCTGCTAAGATGCTGTGTTTATCCACCCAAGCCCTGGTCTTCTCTGCAGCAGATTACTGCGCCGCAGTCTGGAGCAGAAGCCCTCATGCGAGAAAGCTTGAAGTGGCAATTAACAACTCCCTCCGAATCATAACGGGATGCCTGAAGCCCACCCCTGTGTTCCTCTTGCCAGTCCTTGCGGGAATAGCACCGACCGGCCTCCGACGGGAGGCTGCCACCCTAATCCTGGCCAGGAAAGCTCAAAAGCATGACTGGCACATCCTGCACAACACCACAACGACTCCAGTGCCTCCAAGCAGACTCAAGTCCCACCACCTCTACAACAAGGCAGCACAAGAGATGCTCAACTCCACCTCTGAGGACATCGCCAGTGTGGGAGTCAGCCGGGCCCTCCTGCATGCATAGCTACATCTGGGAACCAGGAGATGGTGCTATAGGAGGAGATGACCTATCTCGCCAGCAATGGACTACACTGAACCACTTACGAACTGAGGTTGGGCGCATCAATGCAGAAGTGGGGATTGGCGGACAGTGCGGCATGCCAGTGCGGTGACCCAGAGCAGACCGCCGACCATATCAACACCTGCCCCTTATACAGACCACCCTCTATGACCTGGGACCAGAGATGCGGGCATGGCTCCACGACACCGAGTTGGACCTCTTACGTTACACAGAAGTCATACCCAGCATGCACTCCAAGAGATGACCAACAATCTACATGAGCATGGAGAAAAGGTTGCTTTACGGATAAGCCAAGAAAATACCAAGACCAACACCTTCCACCACTCACCCTAGGCCAACACGACATAGAGTACATTGACAACTTCACCTATCTTGGAAGTAACATCTCAAGTACAGGAGATGTGGAGAAAGACGTCAGAATCTGCAAAGCTGCAGGAGTGTTCCAACGGCTCCGCAACATTTGTTGTCTGAAGCCATCACTACGGCTACCAAGCTACGCCTCTATATTGTAGGTCAGTTGTCATCCTAACAGCGACCTACGCCTGTGATACGTGGATGAAGACAGCCAGCATCACCAACAAGTTGGATGCCTTCCACCGACGTTGCCTCGGATCCATCCTGAGGATCTCATGCCGAGACCACATCCCCAACGAGGAGGTGATGAGAAGGGCAGTTGTAGCACCACTGTCTGACATCGTCGCTGAAAGGAGAAGGAGAATGGCTGGGCACGACGACTCCCAAGAGAGAGACCAGCAAGTGTGGCAATGGACTGGATGCCAGAAGGTGGAAAGAGGAAGAGAGGGAGGCCAAAGAAGACCTGGAGACACAGCCAAGGAAGACCTAAGCCTGATGGGTGCTAGCTGGCACGGAGCTACTTGGACTGCTCATAAAAAGATTGATATGAGGAAAACATACCCATAGATATTTACCTGCACATCGGCTAGCCAGTGAGCTGACCAGGACGAAATCCACAGTAAGAGAGGGCAAAAGTGCTGGGCTGGATGGCATTCCCCCGATGGTCTTAAAGAACTGATCTCGACCTAACGTCATCCCTGTGCCTAAAGCTGTAGACCTCTCAAAAGCAGACGACTACCGAGGCATCAGACTCGCACGTACCACCACAAAGGTCCGTCCATCCATCTTCAACAGCTTCTCCGTAGTCTGGTCGTTGGGGCCACAGCTCCACCAGAGAGCTCCAGACCTCCCTCTCCAAAGCAACATTAGTAACTTAATTTTGGGGGATCCCGAGGCGTTCCTAGAAGATTTGAGATATAATTCCTCCATCTCAACGTTGGGCTTCCCAGGGGTCTCTTTCCAGCGGGATGTTCATCGAGGACCTCCCTAGGGAGACGCCCGAGAGGCATCCTAACCAGATGCCTGAACCACCTAAGCTGACTCCTTTCCAAGTGAAGAAGCAGCGACTCTACTCTGAGTACTCAAATGAACTTCTCACCCTAAGGGACATGCCAGCCACCTGTTTGAAAACTCTTTTGGCCGCTTGTATCCACGACCTTATTCTTTCGGTCATGACCCAGACTTGACCCAGGCCTCTGTATAAGTCATACTCCGCTAAGATGCTGCGTGTATCCACCCAAACCCTGGTCTTCTCTGCAGCGGATTACTGCGCCCCAGTCTGGAGCAGAAGCCCTCATGCTAGAAAGGTTGAAGTGGCAATTAACAACGCCCTCCGAATCATAACGGGATGCCTGAAGCCCACCCCTGTGTTCCTCTTGCCAGTCCTTGCGAGAATCGCACCGGCCGGCCTCCGACGGGAGGCTGCCACCCTCGTCCTGACCAGGAAAGCACGACTGGCACATCCTGCACAACACCACAACTCCAGCACCTCCAAGCAGACTCAAGTCCCACCACCTCTACTACAAGGCAGCACAAGAGATGCTCAACTCCACCTCTGACGACATCTCCAGTGTGGGAGTCAGTCGGGCCCTCCTGCATGCATCGCTACATCTGGGAACCAGGAGATGGCGCTGTAGGAGGAGATGACCTATCTCACCAGCAATGGACTACATTGAACCGCTTACAAACTGAGATTGGGTGCTTCAATGCAGAAGTGGGGATTGGTGGACAGTGTGGCATGTAAGTGCGGTGACCCTGAGCAGACCACCAAACATATCATCAACACCTGCCCCTTATACAGACCACCCTCTTTGACCTGGGACCAGAGATGCAGGCATGGCTCCACGACACCAAGTTGGACCTCTGACGTTACACAAAAGAAGAAGTCATACCCAGCATGCACTCCAAGGACCTACAATCTACATGAGCATGGAGAAAAGGTTGCTTTACGGATAAGCCAAGAAAATACCAAGACCAACACCTTCCACCACTCACCCTAGGCCAACACGACATAGAGTACATTGACAACTTCACCTATCTTGGAAGTAACAGCTCAAGTACAGGAGACGTGGAGAAAGACGTCAAAATCTGAATTGGCAAAGCTGCAGGAGTGTTCCAACGGCTCCGCAACATTTGGTTGACTAAAGCCATCACTACAGCTACCAAGCTACGCCTCTATACTGTAGGTCAGTTGTCATCCCAACAGCGACCTACGCCTGTGAGACGTGGATGAAGACAGCCAGCATCACCAACAAGTTGGATGCCTTCCACCGACGTTGCCTCGGATCCATCCTGAGGATCTCATGGAGAGACCACATCACCAAGAAGAGAAGGGCAGGTGTAGCACCACTGTCTGACATCGTCACTGAAAGGAGAATGGCTGGGCACGACGACTGCCAAGAGAGAGACCAGCTAAGATGTTGCGTGTATCCACCCAAGTCTTGGTCTTCTCTGCAGCGGAGTACTGCGCCCCAGTCTGGAGCAGAAGCCCTCATGCGAGAAAGGTTGAAGTGGCAATTAACAACGCCCTCCGAATCATAACAGGATGCCTGAAGCTGTGTTCCTGTGTTCCTCTTGCCAGTCCTTGCGAGAATCGCACCGGCCGGCCTCCGACGGGAGGCTGCCACCCTCGTCCTGACCAGGAAAGCTCAAAAGCATTACTGTCACATCCTGCACGACACCACAACAACTCCAGCGCCTCCAAGCAGACTCAAGTCCCGCCACCTCTACAATAAGGCAGCACAAGAGATGCTCAACTCCACCTCTGAGGACATCTCCAGAGATGCTTGGTTGGCAGCAGCATGGAAGCAGGAGTTTGAGTCAGCCGGGCCCTCCCGCATGCATCGCTACATCTGGGAACCAGGAGATGGCGCGCCAGCAATGGACTACACTGAACCGCTTACTAACTGGGGTTGGGAGCTTCAATGCAGAAGTGGGGATTGTCAGACAGTGTGGCATGCCAGTGCGGTGACCCTGAGCAGACCGCCGCCCATATCAACACCTGCCCCTTATACAGACCAACCTCAGAAGCCAGCCTCTTCGACCTGAGACCGGAGATGCGGGCGTGGCTCCACGGCACCGAGTTGGACCTCTGACGTTACACAGAAGAAGAAGTAGTCATACCCATCATGCACTCCAAGAGATGACCAACAATCTACATGAGCATGGAGAAGAGGTTGCTTTACGGATAAACCACAATTACCAAGGCCATGCCTGTCAGACAAGACCAACACCTTCCACCACTCACCCTGGGCCAACACGACATGGCGTACATTGACAACTTCACCTATCTTAGAAGTAACATCTCAAGTACAGGACAAAGACGTCAGAATCAGTAAAGCTACAGAAGTGTTCCAACGGCTCCGCAACATTTGGTTGACTAAAGCCTTCACTACAGTTACCAAGCTATTCCTCTACTGTAGGTCAGTTGTCATCCCAACAGCGACCTACGCCTGTGAGACGTGGATGAAGACAGCCAGCATCACCAACAAGTTGGATGCCTTCCACCGACGTTGCCTCGGATCCATCCTGAGGATCTCATGGAGAGACCACATCCCCAACAAGGAGGTGATGAGAAGGGCAGGTGTAGCACCACTGTCTGACATCGTCGCTGAAAGGAGAAGGAGAATGGCTGGGCACGACGACTGCCAAGAGAGACCAGCAAGTGTGGCAATGGACTGGATGCCAGAAGGTGCAAAGGTGTCAGCTGGCGCGGAGCAAGAAGGGTCGCCAGAGACCGGAGCAAATGGAGGGGACTCGTCGCCCAATGTTCCAATAGGAACGGGAGGAGCTAAGTCTTAAGTAAGTCATGACCGCAATACTGCCCCTGCTGCTCCAATTCTCCGGCTAATCTCATTTCCAGTCCTGCCCTCACTTGTGAACAAAACCCAGAGATAGAGCCCTCGATCTGCGATACAAGCTGCTTCCACTGGTCTCTGTTGCTCATTGCCACACCAAGTTCATTCACAGCCAGTCCTGTGGTCTCTACTCAGAACATCTGGAAATGTGAGAGGTCTTGTTCCTCTCGATGGGCAGGGTAGCCTCCACAGAAGAATATCTGAAATTACCTGGTCTATTGCTCTGGCGGTGTCCAGCAAAAGAGTCTTCTTTGTGCTACAACAACTGCGATGGGAGGAATGATGCCTCCATAAATCTGAGCTTTAGTGGGATGATCCTTCCATGAGAGGTTTTGGACATGCATGAGGAGTCTTGTGTATGTGTACCGTCAAGACCATCCCAAAACACCATAAAGAAGGATGCTTTCCACACAGGCTTTGAACAGGTCGATCTTGGTAGCTCTTGAGATGTCTGACTGCCATATACGATGAAGCTTATTACCAGCACCCCAGGCCTGTCCTTTCCTTGTCAGGAAGTCCTTTCTGCTACTGACTACATATGATCCAATATATTTGAATTCCTCTGTTTCTTTGATCACCCAACCATCCATTCCATAGACAGCTGTGACATCAGTCTCCTCATAGTGATAACACCCCTTAAGCAGAGGATATGTGTTCAGCAATCAGTGTGACGTCGTCCACATAGTCAAGGTCGGTCAACCACCTCTGACGTTGACAACCAGATCTTCTGCCTATTGTGAGACCTTTGGAGGAGATGGTATGTTGTGTGCCTGAGGACATAGTCAACGGCAATGACAAAGAGAAAAGGAGCCAGCGTGTCGCCCTGAAGGATGCCTGTGGTTGTCTGGAATTATTTTGTTGGTCCCTCAATGCTCTGCACAAAGCAGACAGGGTTCTCATACTTCACTGCTATTGTCTTCACCATTTCTTCTGGTATTCCATAGTTGAGTTGCACTTGACCTACTTGGACTCCACAATCCATCGGTTTCCTGCTGTGAACCCTGGCCTCAGATGTGGACCGTACACGACTGCAAACCGGTCCAGTGAAAGCTGAAGATCTTGGACCTATGGTGCCATCGAGGAGGTGAACAAAGGATAGCCTGACTGCTGTACTGTACTTCCACTTCAAAGATCCATTTGACTTGATTCACAGAGGCACGATGGTGGATATCCTTGAGGCCTGCAGTGTCCCTCCCAACTTACTCTGGGCGACAGACCATGTATGTAGGAACAAAGGGCCAAGGTGGTGCCCGAGATGGCAAAAGTGAGGAGTTTGACTTCCTTGGGGTAATGCAAGAACCCTTCCTCTTCATCATAGTCCTAGATTATGCACTCAGGAAGGCCATTAGTGGACGAGAGCAGGCTCTTTGCTTCACTCTCACTCCAAGGAGGTCGAGACGACACCCCCGGTAGTCCTGACAGACCTGGACTATGCAGACGGCATCAGCCTGCACTCCAACAACGTGGAACAAGTACAACTGCTGAAGAGTGGAGTTAGTGTGGCAAGGTTGGCCTTAGGCTAAATGCCAAGAAAACGGAGCTTATAACATCTTACTGGAAAACCCCCCTCTGACAACAGTAGAAAATGCTAAAATTATTCAAGGTAAGTAACTAGGCTCAACTAGTTCAATTCAGCCGAGCAAGGTATCAAAGAGGAAGGCACTTGCATGTACAGGAAGGCCATCAGTGGACGAGAGCAGGATCTTTGCTTCACTCCAACTCCAAGGAGGTCGAGACGACACCCCCAGTAGTCCTGACAGACCTGGACTTTGCAGACGACGTCAGCCTGCACTCTGACAATGTGGAACAAGCCCAACAACTACTGAAGAGTGTAGTGTTGGCCTTAGGCTAAATGCCATGAAAACAGAGCTTTCTGTGGATGACCCTACCAGAACATCCACCAGGAGGCGCTGTGCTAAAGGAAGGCTCATGGATTAACTCAGCCAAGCAAGGTCTCAATGAGAGGAAGGCACTTGCATGGATGGTCCTTTATGGCATGACCAGTGTATGGAACTCCAACCTCTCCATCGAATCAAACTCTGCTTCTTCTATGCAACGGTAGTCTGTTGTCCTATATGGCAGTGAATGCTGGACCCTGAAGCCAACCCTGCTGAAGTCTCTAGACGGGTGATACACCAGAATGTTGCGTGCAGTACTTAACATCAGCAAGAATGTGCATGTTACTAACAAGATCCTGTATGAGGTAAGCCAAAGACGACACCAAGTGCTGGGGGAACCAACACACAGACATCAATCGCGAGGACATCCCACACTAACATCCGCGGATGTACTAAAAATGGTGCAGAAGTGCAGAGTACCAACGAACTGGCCAAATCTATGGAGAACCAGGATGACTGGAAGCAATGATCGAGCGCTCATCTGGACTCGTCTGGCTCCAGCATCCAGGAACCCATGCCTGCTGTCTCACCAGATGTCCTGCCTGCGCCCTCTGGACCTTCATCAGCTGACGACCTGCCAGAGCCCTCGTCGGCTGTCCACCCTCACTCTGCAAAACAATGTCACGAATGCCACACACAAACTGCCTATCTCCACTGCAACGACAAAAGAGCACATCCTGATTGATCACATCTACATATCACAACCAGGCTATTGTCACTAGGCAGGAATACTGCAGACTTACTACAGCTGTCACAATGCAGTATACTGTGTTTTGACTTTGGCAGAAGCAAGAAGTGAGTGATGTGAAAAGCTATTCAGCCACGCCTCTCCCTATAATAACACGCCTGTCCAATCTGTCCAATCCACCTCAGCCGCTCTACCCTGAATGACCATCATGTCCACCTGAATGACCTCCATCATGTCCAAATGGACATCTTGGCAAGCCTACCTTCGTAGGTGGTGCCCCCTCCAGCTCAGCAATGGCAGTGTTGGCAGCATATCACCTCAACAGTGAAGTAAAAGTGGAACTGGACATGTCCATAGACATCCACCTGGAATTGCACCAAGCCCCAGTAAGTGAAGGCCATAGTGTCATCAAGGGTCTCGCTAATCTGACGTCTCGTTGGTACATCCTGGAATGCCTCTGCCAAGATGCTACAAATCTCCACCCAAACCCTGGTCTTGGCTGCAGCCAAAGGCTGTGCCTCAGCCTGGTGTAGAAGCAGCCACACGCTGTGCCTCAGCCTGGTGTAGAAGCAGCCAAACGCTGTGCCTCAGCCTGGTGTAGAAGCAGCCCAACGCTGTGCCTCAGCCTGGTGTAGAAGCAGCCCAACGCTGTGCCTCAGCCTGGTGTAGAAGCAGCCACACGCTGTGCCTCAGCCTGGTGTAGAAGCAGCCACACGCTGTGCCTCAGCCTGGTGTAGAAGCAGCCACACGCTGTGCCTCAGCCTGGTGTAGAAGCAGCCACACGCTGTGCCTCAGCCTGGTGTAGAAGCAGCCACACGCTGTGCCTCAGCCTGGTGTAGAAGCAGCCACACGCTGTGCCTCAGCCTGGTGTAGAAGCAGCCACACGCTGTGCCTCAGCCTGGTGTAGAAGCAGCCACACGCTGTGCCTCAGCCTGGTGTAGAAGCAGCCACACGCTGTGCCTCAGCCTGGTGTAGAAGCAGCCACACGCTGTGCCTCAGCCTGGTGTAGAAGCAGCCACACGCTGTGCCTCAGCCTGGTGTAGAAGCAGCCACACGCTGTGCCTCAGCCTGGTGTAGAAGCAGCCACACGCTGTGCCTCAGCCTGGTGTAGAAGCAGCCACACGCTGTGCCTCAGCCTGGTGTAGAAGCAGCCACACGCTGTGCCTCAGCCTGGTGTAGAAGCAGCCACACGCTGTGCCTCAGCCTGGTGTAGAAGCAGCCACACGCTGTGCCTCAGCCTGGTGTAGAAGCAGCCACACGCTGTGCCTCAGCCTGGTGTAGAAGCAGCCACACGCTGTGCCTCAGCCTGGTGTAGAAGCAGCCACACGCTGTGCCTCAGCCTGGTGTAGAAGCAGCCACACGCTGTGCCTCAGCCTGGTGTAGAAGCAGCCACACGCTGTGCCTCAGCCTGGTGTAGAAGCAGCCACACGCTGTGCCTCAGCCTGGTGTAGAAGCAGCCACACGCTGTGGTGTAGAAGCCCATGTGGCTAAAAGGTTGATGCTGCCATTAACGCCGACACTCTCGGGATCATAACTGGTTGCTTGAATCCCACCCCCATGTTCTACCTCCATATCCTAGCTGGAATTGCCTCAACCGACCTCCGAGAGGCTGCTACCCTCGCATCTTCGCCCCAAGGAAAGCCCAGAAACATGACTGACAGTCATGAGAGACCACTATGACGGGGTTGCCTCCAAACAGACTCAAGTCCCTTCACCCACACGACAAGAGATGCTCAGTTCTGTCCCTGAGGACCTGTGTCTACAAAGGCATGGATGTGGTCCTCCTGGAAGGAGGAGTGGGACTCTGCTAGGCCCACACCACTACTTCTGGGACCCAGAAGAAAGCATCACAGGAGGACGGTCTGCCACTACGACAACTGACCTTGCTGAACACACTGGGGGCCTGGCACACGGCACAGTATGCTTGAGCAGACTGCTGATCACATGATCACCACCTGTCTCCTTTTACTGTCGATCACATGATCACCACCTGTCTCCTTTTACTGTTACTGTCGATCACATAATAACCACCTGTCTCCTTTTACTGTTACTGTCGATCACATAATCACCACCTGTCTCCTTTTACTGCCGGTCACATAATCATCACCTGTCTCCTTTTACTGTCGATCACATAATCACCACCTGTCTCCTTTTACTGTTACTGTCGATCACATAATCACCACCTGTCTCCTTTTACTGTCGATCACATAATCACCACCTGTCTCCTTTTACTGTCGATCACATGATCACCACCTGTCTCCTTTTACTGTCGATCACATAATCACCACCTGTCTCCTTTTACTGTTACTGTCGATCACATAATCACCACCTGTCTCCTTTTACTGTCAATCACATAATCACCACCTGTCTCCTTTTACTGTCGATCACATAATCACCACCTGTCTCCTTTTACTGTTACTGTCGATCACATAATCACCACCTGTCTCCTTTTACTGTCGATCACATAATCACCACCTGTCTCCTTTTACTGTCGATCACATAATCACCACCTGTCTCCTTTTACTGTTACTGTCGATCACATAATCACCACCTGTCTCCTTTTACTGTCGATCACATAATCACCACCTGTCTCCTTTTACTGTTACTGTCGATCACATAATCACCACCTGTCTCCTTTTACTGTTACTGTCGATCACATAATCACCACCTTCTCCTTTTACTGTTGATCACATAATCACCACCTGTCTCCTTTTACTGTTACTGTCGATCACATAATCACCACCTGTCTCCTTTTACTGTCGAACACATAATCACCACCTGTCTCCTTTTACTGTTACTGTCGATCACATAATCACCACCTGTCTCCTTTTACTGTTACTGTCGATCACATAATCACCACCTGTCTCCTTTTACTGTTACTGTCGATCACATAATCACCACCTGTCTCCTTTTACTGTTACTGTCGATCACATAATCACCACCTGTCTCCTTTTACTGTTACTGTCGATCACATAATCACCACCTGTCTCCTTTTACTGTTGATCACATAATCACCACCTGTCTCCTTTTACTGTTGATCACATAATCACCACCTGTCTCCTTTTACTGTTACTGTCGATCACATAATCACCACCTGTCTCCTTTTACTGTTACTGTCGATCACATAATCACCACCTGTCTCCTTTTACTGTTGATCACATAATCACCACCTGTCTCCTTTTACTGTTGATCACATAATCACCACCTGTCTCCTTTTACTGTCGATCACATAATCACCACCTGTCTCCTTTTACTGTTGATCACATAATCACCACCTGTCTCCTTTTACTGTTGATCACATAATCACCACCTGTCTCCTTTTACTGTTGATCACATAATCACCACCTGTCTCCTTTTACTGTTACTGTCGATCACATAATCACCACCTGTCTCCTTTTACCTTACTGTCGATCACATAATCACCACCTGTCTCCTTTAACTGTTACTGTCGATCACATAATCACCACCTGTCTCCTTTAACTGTTACTGTCGATCACATAATCACCACCTGTCTCCTTTTTCTGTCGATCACATAATCACCACCTGTCTCCTTTTACTGTTACTGTCGATCACATAATCACCACCTGTCTCCTTTTTCTGTCGATCACATAATCACCACCCGTCTCCTTTTACTGTTACTGTCGATCACATAATCACCACCTGTCTCCTTTTACTGTCGATCACATAATCACCACCTGTCTCCTTTTACTGTCGATCACATAATCACCACCTGTCTCCTTTTACTGTCGATCACATAATCACCACCTTCTCCTTTTACTGTTACTGTCGATCACATAATCACCACCTGTCTCCTTTTACTGTCGATCACATAATCACCACCTTCTCCTTTTACTGTTGATCACATAATCACCACCTGTCTCCTTTTACTGTTACTGTCGATCACATAATCACCACCTGTCTCCTTTTACTGTCGAACACATAATCACCACCTGTCTCCTTTTACTGTTACTGTCGATCACATAATCACCACCTGTCTCCTTTTACTGTTACTGTCGATCACATAATCACCACCTGTCTCCTTTTACTGTCGATCACATAATCACCACCTTCTCCTTTTACTGTTGATCACATAATCACCACCTGTCTCCTTTTACTGTTGATCACATAATCACCACCTGTCTCCTTTTACTGTTGATCACATGATCACCACCTGTCTCCTTTTACTGTTGATCACATAATCACCACCTGTCTCCTTTTACTGTCGATCACATAATCACCACCTGTCTCCTTTTACTGTTACTGTCGATCACATAATCACCACCTGTCTCCTTTTACTGTTGATCACATAATCACCACCTGTCTCCTTTTACTGTTGATCACATGATCACCACCTGTCTCCTTTTACTGTTGATCACATAATCACCACCTGTCTCCTTTTACTGTCGATCACATAATCACCACCTGTCTCCTTTTACTGTCGATCACATGATCACCACCTGTCTCCTTTTACTGTCGATCACATAATCACCACCTGTCTCCTTTTACTGTTGATCACATGATCACCACCTGTCTCCTTTTACTGTTGATCACATAATCACCACCTGTCTCCTTTTACTGTCGATCACATGATCACCACCTGTCTCCTTTTACTGTCGATCACATGATCACCACCTGTCTCCTTTTACTGTCGATCACATAATCACCACCTGTCTCCTTTTACTGTCGACCACATGATCACCACCTGTAAACTGGTGTAAACCACTCCTACAACTGGCTTCGTTAGTTTAAGTGTCTGTCCGTACCAACAAAATGAGCATGGTTGCTATGGTCACCCAGTTCACACGGGTGTGATTTCATTACGTCAGACATTACGTGAGACCACAGCTGATCAGTCTATATAAGACCTTACACCACTCAGTTCACACATGTGTGATTATTACTGTTACTGTCGATCACATGATCACCACCTGTCTCCTTTTACTGTCGATCACATAATCACCACCTGTCTCCTTTTACTGTTGATCACATGATCACCACCTGTCTCCTTTTACTGTTGATCACATAATCACCACCTGTCTCCTTTTACTGTCGATCACATGATCACCACCTGTCTCCTTTTACTGTCGATCACATGATCACCACCTGTCTCCTTTTACTGTCGATCACATAATCACCACCTGTCTCCTTTTACTGTCGACCACATGATCACCACCTGTAAACTGGTGTAAACCACTCCTACAACTGGCTTCGTTAGTTTAAGTGTCTGTCCGTACCAACAAAATGAGCATGGTTGCTATGGTCACCCAGTTCACACGGGTGTGATTTCATTACGTCAGACATTACGTGAGACCACAGCTGATCAGTCTATATAAGACCTTACACCACTCAGTTCACACATGTGTGATTATTACTGTTACTGTCGATCACATAATCACCACCTGTCTCCTTTTTTTGAGTGGTGCAAACCACTCCAACAACTGGCTTTGTACCCGTGTTCGTACCCAAAAAAAATGAGCATGGTTACTATGGTCACTGACATTACGTCAGACCACAGCTGATCAGGCTATATAAGACCTTGCACCACTCAGTTCACACGGGTGTGATTTTTACTGTTACTGTCGATCACATAATCACCACCTGTCTCCTTTTACTGTTGATCACATGATCACCACCTGTCTCCTTTTACTGTTACTGTCGATCACATAATCACCACCTGTCTCCTTTTACTGTTGATCACATGATCACCACCTGTCTCCTTTTACTGTTACTGTCGATCACATAATCACCACCTGTCTCCTTTTACTGTTACTGTCGTTCACATAATCACCACCTGTCTCCTTTTACTGTTGATCACATAATCACCACCTGTCTCCTTTTACTGTTACTGTCGATCACATAATCACCACCTGTCTCCTTTTACTGTTACTGTCGTTCACATAATCACCACCTGTCTCCTTTTACTGTTGATCACATAATCACCACCTGTCTCCTTTTACTGTTACTGTCGATCACATAATCACCACCTGTCTCCTTTTACTGTTACTGTCGATCACATAATCACCACCTGTCTCCTTTTACTGTTACTGTCGATCACATAATCACCACCTGTCTCCTTTTACTGTTACTGTCGATCACATAATCACCACCTGTCTCCTTTTACTGTTGATCACATGATCACCACCTGTCTCCTTTTACTGTTACTGTCGTTCACATAATCACCACCTGTCTCCTTTTACTGTTACTGTCGATCACATGATCACCACCTGTCTGCTTTTACTGTCTGATACCTGTCCATTGGGCCTGCCCCAAAGTTATTAGTGCAGCCACGCCCGGTAGCCGGCGAAAACTAGAGTTCTCAACAGGCTTGAAAATTAAGGCCCAGGCCCTCATCAAACCCTGTACACTCAAGACACTCCTTTTACTGTTACTGTCGATCACATAATCACCACCTGTCCTTTTACTGTTGATCACATAATCACCACCTGTCTCCTTTTACTGTCGATCACATAATCACCACCTGTCTCCTTTTACTGTTACTGTCGATCACATGATCACCACCTGTCTCCTTTTACTGTTACTGTCGATCACATAATCACCACCTGTCTCCTTTTACTGTTACTGTCGATCACATGATCACCACCTGTCTCCTTTTACTGTTACTGTCGATCACATGATCACCACCTGTCTCCTTTTACTGTTACTGTCGATCACATAATCACCACCTGTCTCCTTTTACTGTTACTGTCGATCACATAATCACCACCTGTCTCCTTTTACTGTTACTGTCGATCACATAATCACCACCTGTCTCCTTTTACTGTTACTGTCGATCACATAATCACCACCTGTCTCCTTTTACTGTTACTGTCGATCACATAATCACCACCTGTCTCCTTTTACTGTTACTGTCGATCACATAATCACCACCTGTCTCCTTTTACTGTTACTGTCGATCACATGATCACCACCTGTCTCCTTTTACTGTTACTGTCGATCACATGATCACCACCTGTCTCCTTTTACTGTTACTGTCGATCACATAATCACCACCTGTCTCCTTTTACTGTTACTGTCGATCACATAATCACCACCTGTCTCCTTTTACTGTTACTGTCGATCACATGATCACCACCTGTCCTTTTACTGTTGATCACATAATCACCACCTGTCTCCTTTTACTGTCGATCACATAATCACCACCTGGCTCCTTTTACTGTTGATCACATAATCACCACCTGTCTCCTTTTACTGTTGATCACATGATCACCACCTGTCTCTTTTTACTGTTGATCACATAATCACCACCTGTCTCCTTTTACTGTCGATCACATAATCACCACCTGTCTCCTTTTACTGTCGATCACATAATCACCACCTGTCTCCTTTTACTGTCGATCACATGATCACCACCTGTAAACTGGTGTAAACCACTCCTACAACTGGCTTCGTTAGTTTAAGTGTCTGTCCGTACCAACAAAATGAGCATGGTTGCTATGGTCACCCAGTTCACACGGGTGTGATTTCATTACGTCAGACATTACGTCAGACCACAGCTGATCAGTCTATATAAGACCTTACACCACTCAGTTCACACGGGTGTGATTATTACTGTTACTGTCGATCACATAATCACCACCTGTCTCCTTTTTTTGAGTGGTGAAAACCACTCCAACAACTGGCTTTGTACCCGTGTACCCGTGTTCGTACCCAAAAAAATGAGCATGGTTACTATGGTCACTGACATTACGTCAGACCACAGCTGATCAGGCTATATAAGACCTTGCACCACTCAGTTCACACGGGTGTGATTTTTACTGTTACTGTCGATCACATAATCACCACCTGTCTCCTTTTACTGTTACTGTCGATCACATAATCACCACCCGTCTCCTTTTACTGTTACTGTCGATCACATAATCACCACCTGTCTCCTTTTACTGTTACTGTCGATCACATAATCACCACCTGTCTCCTTTTACTGTTACTGTCGTTCACATAATCACCACCTGTCTCCTTTTACTGTTACTGTCGATCACATAATCACCACCTGTCTCCTTTTACTGTCGATCACATGATCACCACCTGTCTCCTTTTACTGTTACTGTCGATCACATAATCACCACCTGTCTCCTTTTACTGTTACTGTCGTTCACATAATCACCACCTGTCTCCTTTTACTGTTACTGTCGATCACATAATCACCACCTGTCTCCTTTTACTGTTACTGTCGTTCACATAATCACCACCTGTCTCCTTTTACTGTTACTGTCGATCACATAATCACCACCTGTCTCCTTTTACTGTTACTGTCGTTCACATAATCACCACCTGTCTCCTTTTACTGTTACTGTCGATCACATAATCACCACCTGTCTCCTTTTACTGTTACTGTCGTTCACATAATCACCACCTGTCTCCTTTTACTGTTACTGTCGTTCACATAATCACCACCTGTCTCCTTTTACTGTTACTGTCGATCACATAATCACCACCTGTCTCCTTTTACTGTCGATCACATGATCACCACCTGTCTCCTTTTACTGTCGATCACATGATCACCACCTGTCTCCTTTTACTGTCGATCACATAATCACCACCTGTCTCCTTTTACTGTTACTGTCGATCACATAATCACCACCTGTCTCCTTTTACTGTTACTGTCGATCACATAATCACCACCTGTCTCCTTTTACTGTTACTGTCGATCACATGATCACCACCTGTCTCCTTTTACTGTTACTGTCGATCACATAATCACCACCTGTCTCCTTTTACTGTTACTGTCGTTCACATAATCACCACCTGTCTCCTTTTACTGTTACTGTCGATCACATGATCACCACCTGTCTGCTTTTACTGTCTGATACCTGTCCATTGGGCCTGCCCCAAAGTTATTAGTGCAGCCACGCCCGGTAGCCGGCGAAAACTAGAGTTCTCAACAGGCCTGAAAATTAAGGCCCAGGCCCTCATCAAACCCTGTACACTCAAGACACTCCTTTTACTGTTACTGTCGATCACATAATCACCACCTGTCCTTTTACTGTTGGTCACATCATCACCACCTGTCTCCTTTTACTGTCGATCACATAATCACCACCTGTCTCCTTTTACTGTTACTGTCGATCACATGATCACCACCTGTCTCCTTTTACTGTTACTGTCGATCACATGATCACCACCTGTCTCCTTTTACTGTTACTGTTGATCACATGATCACCACCTGTCTCCTTTTACTGTTACTGTCGATCACATGATCACCACCTGTCTCCTTTTACTGTTACTGTTGATCACATGATCACCACCTGTCTCCTTTTACTGTTACTGTTGATCACATAATCACCACCTGTCTCCTTTTACTGTTACTGTCGATCACATAATCACCACCTGTCTCCTTTTACTGTTGATCACATAATCACCACCAGTCTCCTTTTACTGTTACTGTTGATCACATAATCACCACCTGTCTCCTTTTTCTGTCGATCACATAATCACCACCTGTCTCCTTTTACTGTTACTGTTGATCACATGATCACCACCTGTCTCCTTTTACGGTTACTGTTGATCACATAATCACCACCTGTCTCCTTTTACTGTTACTGTCGATCACATAATCACCACCTGTCTCCTTTTTCTGTCGATCACATAATCACCACCTGTCTCCTTTTACTGTTACTGTTGATCACATAATCACCACCTGTCTCCTTTTTCTGTCGATCACATAATCACCACCTGTCTCCTTTTACTGTTACTGTTGATCACATAATCACCACCTGTCTCCTTTTTCTGTCGATCACATAATCACCACCTGTCTCCTTTTACTGTTACTGTCGATCACATAATCACCACCTGTCTCCTTTTACTGTTACTGTCGAACACATAATCACCACCTGTCTCCTTTTACTGTTACTGTCGAACACATAATCACCACCTGTCTCCTTTTACTGTTACTGTCGATCACATAATCACCACCTGTCTCCTTTTACTGTCGATCACATGATCACCACCTGTCTCCTTTTACTGTCTGATACCTGTCCATTGGGCCTGCCCCAAAGTTATTAGTGCAGCCACGCCCGGTAGCCGGCGAAAACTAGAGTTCTCAACAGGCCTGAAAATTAAGGCCCAGGCCCTCATCAAACCCTGTACACTCAAGACACTGCCCCCGCTGTGCCACCCTTATATCTCCATATATGGAGCTGACCTGTTCTGAAATTCCATATGTTGATCTGACCTCATCAAACCCTTTACACTCTGACATGCTCTATATATGGCCAGTACAGAATTCATTCCATGTGTTGATCTGACCCCCCCCCCCCATGCCAAAGCGCCACCGCTCGCCCAGCATTTTGCCGTCACCCAGACGGATGCGTAGGGCGAGGTCGCTTCTTGCCCTGAGGGCGAGGTCACTTCTCGCCCTTAGGGCAAGGTCGCTTCTCGCCATCAGGGCGAGGTCGCTTTTCGCCCTCAGGGCGAGGTCGCTTCTTGCCCTCAGGGCGAGGTCGCTTCTCGCCCTCAGGGCGAGGTCGCTTCTTGCCCTCAGGGCGAGGTCGCTTCTCGGCCTCAGGGCGAGGTCGCTTCTCGGCCTCAGGGCGAGGTTGCTTCTCGCCCCCGGGGCGAGTTCGCTTCTCGCCCTCAGGGCGAGGTCGCTTCTCGCCCTCAGGGCGAGGTCGCTTCTTGCCCTCAGGGCGTCTTACTATATTATGCTTCATGTTTACTGTAATATTATGTATGTATACTATGGATGGATGGATGTAAAGGATGGGTGGATGGATTGTTTTTGATTGATCGATTTTGATTTTGATATTGATAGATTTTTGATTGTTTTTGGTTGATTATTTACTTTGTCCTGCACACAAAGTGCCCAACCCTCATGGGTTTATAAGACACCATTTCACATTTATGTTTACAGCATGCTAAATACATTATATTTATAATCCATTGTATGTACACATGTATTGTATGTATGTACGCATGTATTGTATGTATGTATGTATGAATGCATGTATTGTATGTATGTATGTACGCATGTATTCATGTACGCATATGCATGTACACAGTGTGTTCTGAGCTGTACTCTACCCCTGAACCACCACCGCCTACCTGAATAAGTCACTTTTTGTCTTTTAAGCAACACCCAATAGAGGAAGTGCAGGCCAAAGTGTCATCGAGGGTCTTGACATCTCGCTGGACATCACGTCCTGGGGATGTTTCTGGACATCACGTCCTGGGGATGTTTCTGGACATCACGTCCTGGGGATGCTTCTGGACATCACGTCCTCTGCCAAGTGTGGCGACCGATACACTCGGGAGACGCGTTGAGAAGGTGCCAAAGGAGACACGTTGAGAAGGTGCCAAAGCAGGCAGAAATATTGCAGACATTTTTAATTGCACAAAGTCAACTTTTTCAGGCGAATGAGGTTCAACGTTAAGCAATATAAAGCATGAGCCCAACTTAAAGTTAATTTCAGGGTAAAAGCATAACACTGTTGTCGTCTTCAGGGGAATGTACTCGGGTAGGTATTTCACTCTGTTTCCATATCCGTGTACTCGGGTAGGTATTTCACTCTATTTCCATATCCGTGTATTCGGGTAGGTATTTCACTCTGTTTCCATATCCGTGTATTCGGGTAGGTATTTCACTCTGTTTCCATATCCGTGTATTCGGGTAGGTATTTCACTCTGTTTCCATATCCGTGTACTCAGGTAGGTATTTTACTCTGTTTCCATATCCGTGTACTCAGGTAGGTATTTTACTCTGTTTCCATATCCCTGTACTCTGGTAGGTATTTACTCTGTTTCCATATCCGTGTACTCGGGTAGGTATTTACTCTGTTTCCATATCCGTGTACTCGGGTAGGTATTTACTCTGTTTCCATATCCGTGTACTCTGGTAGGTATTTACTCTGTTTCCATATCCGTGTACTCGGGTAGGTATTTTACTCTGATTCCATATCCGTGTACTCGGGTAGGTATTTTACTCTGATTCCATATCCGTGTACTCAGGTAGGTATTTACTCTGTTTCCATATCCGTGTATTCGGGTAGGTATTTACTCTGTTTCCATATCCGTGTATTCGGGTAGGTATTTACTCTGTTTCCATATCCGTGTATTCGGGTAGGTATTTACTCTGTTTCCATATCCGTGTACTCGGGTAGGTATTTACTCTGTTTCCATATCCGTGTATTCGGGTAGGTATTTACTCTGTTTCCATATCCGTGTACTCGGGTAGGTATTTACTCTGTTTCCATATCCGTGTACTCGGGTAGGTATTTCACTCTGTTTCCATATCCGTGTACTCGGGTAGGTATTTTACTCTGATTCCATATCCGTGTACTCTGGTAGGTATTTTACTCTGATTCCATATCCGTGTACTCTGGTAGGTATTTACTCTGTTTCCATATCCGTGTACTCGGGTAGGTATTTCACTCTGTTTCCATATCCGTGTACTCTGGTAGGTATTTACTCTGTTTCCATATCTGTGTACTCAGGTAGGTATTTACTCTGTTTCCATATCCGTGTACTCTGGTAGGTATTTACTCTGTTTCCATATCCGTGTACTCAGGTAGGTATTTTACTCTGTTTCCATATCCATGTACTCGGGTAGGTATTTCAATCCTTTTCCATATTCCACTTTCTTTATTTGTGGATTCATGCACATCACAGGTACGTAATTCAACTCAAATCATCACCGGTTGGTTCAGGTTAACTGAACAAGATCCCACAGATAAGTACGGTTTAACTTTCTCTCTCAGGTTTCAGATAAGGCAGTTCAACTCGGATACCGGTAAGTATATATATATATATAATCCAACAGTCTATGAAGGTGGATAGGATTTATCCCCGGTAAGTATTTCCACTCAGCCTGTTAGTCGAGTAGAGTATTTTTTTACTCCTTTTCTGTAGACCGTGTACTCAGGTAGGTTTTTTCACTCAGTTTCCATATCCCGTATATTACTCCTTTTTATACCGTTTGCCACACCTGGGCGATTCCACACAGGTGCGGTGTGATCAAGCTGATGCAGGAGATGGACAGGTGTGTATCTTCCTTCTAATGACGCAGCCCAGGCTGTTGACGCGGTCTTCTTTCTGTGTCTCATCCGCTCTCCGGGAAGACCCCATGAATTAGTAGGGTCTGTCTGGCAGGCACACAGCGCAGCAGCATGCTCGAGCAGACTGCCGATCACATCATCATCACCCTGGTCCCCTTTTTTATAGACCACCATCGGAGGGCCGGTATAGGCTACCTGAGACGAGGGCGTGGCTGCGCGGCATCGAGCTGTACATCCCATGATGATGATGATACACTAAAGAAGACGTCCAAGTCTCGCTCTCATTTTGTAATTGTGTATTTGTAATATGCGTTTCATGTTGGTTGTAATGTGATATTATTATATTATGCTTCATGTTGACTGTAATATTATTATGTGTTTACCCCATGCGTTCTGTGCTGTGTTCCCCCCCAACCCCTCCCCTGCCCCTGTTGGGGGGGGGGGGGGGGGTGTCCCCACTCTCGGCCTGCACCTTGTCGTGGTGAGTGGGCTTTAAACCAAGACAGGCCATTTTTACCCATTTACTCATTTACTGCCACAGCGAATGAATAAATGTTTTTGTTTTTCACGTCATATGAAAGCGGGGAATCATAGCTTCAAATTGACATGTTGGTTGTTCAGTTTGACCCGCCAGTTTTGGAGATATGGCTTATATGACGCGGCCCAGACTGTTGACGCGGTCTTCTTTCTGTGTCTCATCCGCTCTCCGGGAAGACCCATGAATTAGATACTGCCCAGTGTCTGCCCAGTGTCTGCCCAGTGCCTCCCCAGTGTCTGCCCAGTGCCTCCCCAATGTCGCCCAGTGTCTGCCCAGTGCCTGCCCAGTGCCTCCCCAGTGCCTCCCCAGTGTCTGCCCAGTGCCTCCCCAATGTCGCCCAGTGCCTCCCCAGTGCCTCCCCAGTGTATAATATTATTGTCTCCACCAGGCCGAAGGCATGGGGAGAGACTATGTTTTGCACTCCGTCCGTGTGTGTGTGTGTCCGTCCGTGTGTGTGTCCTTCCGTCCGTCCGTTACCAGCTAATCTCCGGCACCGTTAACCCGGTCGATGCCAAACTTTGCACACACGCTCCCTGGATGCCAACGATGAACCTCTGCCCCACATTTTCCAGAACGGCCTGTTATAGCGCCACCATGAGGCAGCTTTTCACATGTTTTACCTAAAACTGCACCGATCTGCGTGAAACGTTGCATGCACACTCCCTAGAGGCCAAGGACAAACCGTTGACCTGCATTTTCCGCATCTGCCTTTTATAGCGCCACCAGGAGGCCGACTTTTGTAAAACACATTTTTTGATATTACTCCTCCAGATTCTGTCCAAAAATCTCACAAATCGTTACACACTATCTCTATGGTCATGTGCTCAAGTCGGATCTGTCCGATATTTCATATTCCATCCTAATTGGCTATAATTAGCTTTCACAGTTTGCAAGATTGCCCCGTTTTGAACAAAAGCCTCAAATCATGAACGCAGCATGCAATTTACGTGAAATCTTTCACACATTTTCTTACTAGGCTGAGGAATATATCCCACCCTTTTCACATTGGCCTGTTATAGCGCCACCAACAGGTTGATTTTTGCAAAACACATTTTTGGAACACAATGCCTCAAAAACATGTTTATATTAATCCTAAACATTTTGCCAAACATCTCACACAGTCCTATCCTCCTGGTGGAGACCTGTGCCCAGAAGGGCACTTTTTCTAGTTTTATATACTGTTATTATTGCCTACAATGTAAATTGTGAAATGACTTTACTGTTGAAATGTAATGAATGTGATTTCTTTTGGAACCTGTAAATTACAACCAAACAAACTAAGGCACTGGTTGTGGTACTTCTGGGTTACCGGAACGGGGTTCAACTCCCTGTAGTGCCCTCAATTTGTTTTTTACATTATTTATTTTGATTTTCTGTTCATCGTGTTGCCTTTTCATAGATGATAACCCCCAGGTTCTTTACTGTGTTTGTAGCCCTCTCCCTACAGTTAGTCTATTTTTTTTAACTATGTTTATTTGTTTTTCATACATGTACACAACATGGTGATGCTGAAATATAGGAGCGGAGAGGGTCAATACAGCAGTCCAAGAGACAAAAACAAAAGACAAAACAAAACAAAATGACAACAACAAAAACAAAACATTTAGCAGAAGTCAGTATATAAACAGATAAATGAGAGTATAGTATAAGATCACTACAGTATTATGAGGCATTTCCATTATCATTACGAAGCATATTCAACACATCAATATTTGTTAAGAGTTGGGTGAAGGCTCCCCAGACTTCATCATACATTACACTTTTTTTCTTCAAAATATAAGTTATCCTTTCCATAGCACAACAGCTGCTCATTTCCCTGAGCCATTGGCTCGCTCGTGGTCTCTGAGTGTGTTTCCATGTTAGAGCAATTGTGCGCTTTGCTTGGAGTAGTGACATATCTATGAGAATGTGTTTATTCCTTGGTGTAACCAGGGTTACCGGGTACAATCCTTGGTGTAATCAGGGTTACCGGGTACAATCCTTGGTGTAACCAGGGTTACCGGGTACAATCCTTGGTGTAACCAGGGTTACCGGGTACAATCCTTGGTGTAACCAGGGTTACCGGGTACAATCCTTGGTGTAACCAGGGTTACCGGGTACAATCCTTGGTGTAACCAGGGTTACCGGGTACAATCCTTGGTGTAACCAGGGTTACCGGGTACAATCCTTGGTGTAACCAGGGTTACCGGGTACAATCCTTGGTGTAACCAGGGTTACCGGGTACAATCCTTGGTATAACCAGGGTTACCGGGTACAATCCTTGGTGTAACCAGGGTTACCGGGTACAATCCTTGGTGTAACCAGGGTTACCGGGTACAATCCTTGGTATAACCAGGGTTACCGGGTACAATCCTTGGTGTAACCAGGGTTACCGGGTACAATCCTTGGTGTAACCAGGGTTACCGGGTACAATCCTTGGTGTAACCAGGGTTACCGGGTACAATCCTTGGTATAACCAGTGTTACCAGGTACAATCCCAATATGCAGAGTTTTGGATCCAATGGTATCCTTACATCTAGCATTCTATAAAGTATTTGTAAGATACACAATCTCTCTGCATTCCCACATACAGTGAATCTCTCTGCATTCCCACATACAGTGAATCTCTCTGCATTCCCACATACAGTGAATCTCTCTGCATTCACACATACAGTGAAAAGGTGTGCCCTTTGACTGCTCACATTTTACACAGGTGTCTGGAATATTTTTCATTGAACTGGTGTAATTTAGCTGGTGTTATATAAGTGCGCATCAACCAGTTATATTGTAGCAATCTTAATCTAGTATTTGCAGTTTGTCTGTGTACTTTTGCACATATGGCACCCCAGTCAACCAAGGATATATCTTATTGTACATCTTCCTTCCAAGCCCTTAATCTATCATTAGAGCTTTCAGATGAATTGGAAACCAGCATGTCATATATCACAGAGATACGCCCTTTACTGTAACAGTGATCAGATATAAGTTTCTCCATTCTCGAAAGGAATCAATGCTTGGTTACCAGATGCTCTAATAAAGTCTCTTAGCTGTAAATACTTGAAAAAATGGCTATTTGAAAGATCAAATTTTGTACGTATTTGTTCAAATGTCATCAGATTTCCATCTTGGAACATATCTCCTATTTTAGTTAGACCTTTATTAGCCCAAAGGCGAAACCCCTGGTCTGTTATTCCTGGTTTAAATAGATCATTTCCCCATATTGGGCTGAACTGTGACAATGACACACTGGTTTCCCCCATCATTTCTCTAGTATTGTGCCACACATTGACCATATTTAGTACGAAAGGGTTGCTTGTTTGTTTCCTTAACTTTTTAATATTTGCAGAATATAAATATATATTAAGAGCCATTTTAGGTTTAATTGATAGTGATTCGATATCAACCCATGGTAGATATAATAAAGTAAAACGTAGTCTGTGTCATCTGTTGCCCCAAATGAAATTAGAACATGCTTTCTTTAGCTTAGTAAAATAATGTAACAGCAATGGTAGAGGTATATTTTGAAACAAGTATAGTAGTTTTGGAAGAACATTCATTTTGATTATGTTTATTCGGCCTATTAGAGAAATTGGCAAATTAGTCCATCTTTCCAGTGAGTCATATCGATTGACTGTAGAATAGGATCATAGTTGACTGGAACCAATTTTCCCACATCAGGAACTATGTTTATGCCCAAATATATGAAGCTATCTACTGAATTAAACATAGACGTATTCTGCCGGATCATTTCTTTCAGCATTAAAGATGATTTAGTATTATTTACCTTATAGCCTGAAAATTCTCCAAAAGTCATAATTACATCCAATATAGCTGGAATTGAGTTTGATAATTCTGTAATGAATAAAATGATATCATCTGCAAACAGAGCTATACGATGATCTGTTTGACCTAATCTGACACCAGAGATGCTCCTATGTGATCTCATCGCAATGGCGAATACTTCTATAGCGATTGTAAATAGGATGGGAGACATTAGTCTATTTGTTAACGGTTTAGCTGCTCGTGCGGCATCCAACTAGCAACTGCTTCTGGCGTAATACTGCGTCTGATAAGCTTTATTATTGATATCAAACCGGATCGCTGATTTCTATTTTTTCATTATTATTTTTGCTTGGCTTTTCCTTCTTTAGCGATCCTAGACCGGGTTGCGCTGCCGTCCACCTCCCATTATACAGGCTGACTTAAAAAGCTGAATAACTCGAAATCTACGGAGCTCTCCGTGGTTTGGATAAAACGTGCGATGTTCGGAGGTCTTTTTTACCCGGTGGTCTAGATGGAAACATTGGCGCTTTCTAGAGCAAGGAAGGCTTCATTTTAGCTCGCTAGCATTGACACTATTTATTTAGCATTAACATGGACGCCCAAAACAGGATGTGGGTCCAGCGTGTGCAGCATTGAAATGGCCTCGGCAGCTGCTCGGCAGTCTGCGGTTGGCTCTGCGTCCAGCAGGAGGCAGTATATGGGTTGAGAAACCAAGCCTGAAGTAGCCTGGGGTCCACCTATGCTTTCTATGGCATAGGCAGCTCCCGGCAGGATCCGCCAGGAGAATCTAGACGCAGCTGCGCGACATGAGACAAATGAATTAGAGCGACAGAGAGGTGTGTGTGTGTGTGTGTGTGTGTGTGTGTGTGTGTGTGTGTGTGTGTGTGTGTGTGTGTGTGTGTGTGTGTGTGTGTGTGTGTGTGTGTGTGTGTGTGTGTGTGTGTGTGTGTGTGTGTGTGTGTGAATTTAACAAAGGTGCAGACGATCAGAAATCAGCAGAGAGTGATCGACGTTTGCGCTACCGAATTGAAGTGGACTTTTATTTTTCTCCCTGGAACTAAAAACGTCTGGATTTCCGAGGCTAAGCCTGAAGAGACCCTTGTTTCTGTCTGTTTTTCTCTTCATCTTCTCCTCCTTCTGCCAAAAATAGCAGTTCTGGTTGAACCGTGCAGTCAGGTTTTCGCGAAACTTGGCAATTATGGTAGAGGGCCATGCCGAACGGTGAGGACGCAAAGCCCACAACCATTGGCCAAGGGGTGGCGCTATAGCACTCAACTGAAAATGCAAACTTTAAACGGGCAAAGCTCATGAACTGTTTGACCGTGAGCAATAACATTGATACAGTGTCGCCTCATACCGAACAACTTTCCTGTTCTGACTTTTTAGATCACCTAAAATAGGATGCATTTTGCATCCCAAAACGCAGTTTATAGTTAAGGGATAACTATAAAACAATAAAACAACGACCTCTGCATCCACGGGATGCACTACTGTACTGTTTTTATTCTAGTTTATTTTGCTAGCTTTAGTTATAATAATAATTTCTTCTTCTGTTTTCTACATGAATATAACCACATCTAAAAGACCATCCCTGCATCCTGGGACTCATCTAAAAGACCATCCCTGCATCCTGGGACTCATCTAAAAGACCATCCCTGCATCCTGGGACTCATCTAAAATAATGAGTCCTAGAATCACTATTCTGAGGGGAACATTAGAAAATAAATCAGATCTACAAGCTCACAAGCTCATTATTTTGGAGGATTTGAGAAAAGGATGAAAATAATGGACCTGTAAATTACAACAAAACAAACTAAGGCACTGGTGTGGTACTCCTGGTTTACCAGAACGGGGTTCAAGTCCCTGCAGTGCTCTGCTCAATTTGTTGTATTTACTTGGTTTATTTTTATTTTCTGCTCGTTGTGTTGCCTTTTCATAGATGATAACCCCCAGGTTCTCTGTTTGTACTCCCTACAGTTGGTTTACCAAGTCTATTTATTACTTATGATTTCTGTTCACTCCGAGACCATGCCTTTCGCTTTTCTGTGATTTTCACGTTTTTTCAAATCCTCCGAAATCGTGAAAAACGACATAGCATGCACTCCGAGAACATGGACTATAGCCTTTCGCTTTCCGTGATTTTCACAATTTGTTTTCAAATCTTCCAAAATCGAGAAAAAATGGCACACTGTAGTATGCGATCCGAGACCATGGACCATGGATTAGCCTTTCGTAATCCAGGATCCTTCATAGGACTCGTAATTGACCTTCACCAGTATCAATGACCTTGACCAGTATAGATGACCTTCATAAGACTAGTAAATGACCTTCACCAGAATAAATTAAAGGATTTTAACCCTCCGACACCATGGACTATAGCCTGTCGCTTTTCAGTGATTTTCACCTTTTTTTCAAATCCTCCGAAACCGTGAAAAATGCCACCCTGTAGCATGTGCTCCGAGACCATGGACTATAGCCTGTCGCTTTTCAGTGATTTTCACCTTTTTTTCAAATCCTCCGAAACCGTGAAAAATGGCACCCTGTAGCATGTGCTCCGAGACCATGGACTATAGCCTGTCGCTTTTCAGTGATTTTCACCTTTTTTTCAAATCCTCCGACCCTCCGACACCATGGACTATAGCCTGTCGCTTTTCAGTGATTTTCACCTTTTTTTCAAATCCTCCGAAATTGTGAAAAATGCCACCCTATAGCATGTGCTCCGAGACCATGGACTATAGCCTGTCGCTTTTCAGTGATTTTCACATTTTTTTCAAATCCTCCGAAACCGTGAAAAATGCCACCCTGTAGCATGTGCTCCGAGACCATGGACTATAGCCTGTCGCTTTTCAGTGATTTTCACCTTTTTTTCAAATCCTCCGAAACCGTGAAAAATGCCACCCTGTAGCATGTGCTCCGAGACCATGGACTAGCCTGTCGCTTTTCAGTGATTTTCACCTTTTTTTCAAATCCTCCGAAACCGTGAAAAATGCCACCCTGTAGCATGTGCTCCGAGACCATGGACTATAGCCTGTCGCTTTTCAGTGATTTTCACCTCTTTTTTTTAAATCCTCCGAAACCGTGAAAAATGCCACCCTGTAGCATGTGCTCCGAGACCATGGACTATAGCCTGTCGCTTTTCAGTGATTTTCACCTTTTTTTCAAATCCTCCGAAACCGTGAAAAATGCCACCCTGTAGCATGTGCTCCGAGACCATGGACTATAGCCTGTCGCTTTTCAGTGATTTTCACCTTTTTTTTAAATCCTCCGAAACCGTGAAAAATGGCACCCTGTAGCATGTGCTCCGAGACCATGGACTATAGCCTGTCGCTTTTCAGTGATTTTCACCTTTTTTTCAAATCCTCCGAAACCGTGAAAAATGCCACCCTGTAGCATGTGCTCCGAGACCATGGACTATAGCCTGTCGCTTTTCAGTGATTTTCACCTTTTTTTCAAATCCTCCGAAACCGTGAAAAATGCCACCCTGTAGCATGTGCTCCGAGACCATGGACTATAGCCTGTCGCTTTTCAGTGATTTTCACCTTTTTTTCAAATCCTCCGAAACCGTGAAAAATGGCACCCTGTAGCATGTGCTCCGAGACCATGGACTATAGCCTGTCGCTTTTCAGTGATTTTCACCTTTTTTTCAAATCCTCCGAAACCGTGAAAAATGGCACCCTGTAGCATGTGCTCCGAGACCATGGACTATAGCCTGTCGCTTTTCAGTGATTTTCACCTTTTTTTCAAATCCTCCGACCCTCCGACACCATGGACTATAGCCTTTCGCTTTTCAGTGATTTTCACCTTTTTTTCAAATCCTCCGAAACCGTGAAAAATGGCACCCTGTAGCATGTGCTCCGAGACCATGGACTATAGCCTGTCGCTTTTCAGTGATTTTCACCTTTTTTTCAAATCCTCCGAAACTGTGAAAAATGCCACCCTGTAGCATGTGCTCCGAGACCATGGACTATAGCCTGTCGCTTTTCAGTGATTTTCACCTTTTTTTTAAATCCTCCGAAACCGTGAAAAATGCCACCCTGTAGCATGTGCTCCGAGACCATGGACTATAGCCTGTCGCTTTTCAGTGATTTTCACCTCTTTTTTTTAAATCCTCCGAAACCGTGAAAAATGCCACCCTGTAGCATGTGCTCCGAGACCATGGACTATAGCCTGTCGCTTTTCAGTGATTTTCACCTTTTTTTCAAATCCTCCGAAACCGTGAAAAATGCCACCCTGTAGCATGTGCTCCGAGACCATGGACTATAGCCTGTCGCTTTTCAGTGATTTTCACCTTTTTTTTAAATCCTCCGAAACCGTGAAAAATGGCACCCTGTAGCATGTGCTCCGAGACCATGGACTATAGCCTGTCGCTTTTCAGTGATTTTCACCTTTTTTTCAAATCCTCCGAAACCGTGAAAAATGCCACCCTGTAGCATGTGCTCCGAGACCATGGACTATAGCCTGTCGCTTTTCAGTGATTTTCACCTTTTTTTCAAATCCTCCGAAACCGTGAAAAATGGCACCCTGTAGCATGTGCTCCGAGACCATTATAGCCTGTCGCTTTTCAGTGATTTTCACCTTTTTTTTTAAATCCTCCGAAACCGTGAAAAATGGCACCCTGTAGCATGTGCTCCGAGACCATGGACTATAGCCTGTCGCTTTTCAGTGATTTTCACCTTTTTTTCAAATCCTCCGAAACCGTGAAAAATGGCACCCTGTAGCATGTGCTCCGAGACCATGGACTATAGCCTGTCGCTTTTCAGTGATTTTCACCTTTTTTTCAAATCCTCCGAAACCGTGAAAAATGGCACCCTGTAGCATGTGCTCCGAGACCATGGACTATAGCCTGTCGCTTTTCAGTGATTTTCACCTTTTTTTCAAATCCTCCGAAAATGTGAAAAATGGCACCCTGTAGCATGTGCTCCGAGACCATGGACTATAGCCTGTCGCTTTTCAGTGATTTTCACCTTTTTTTCAAATCCTCCGAAATTGTGAAAAATGCCACCCTATAGCATGTGCTCCGAGACCATGGACTATAGCCTGTCGCTTTTCAGTGATTTTCACATTTTTTTCAAATCCTCCGAAACCGTGAAAAATGGCACCCTGTAGCATGTGCTCCGAGACCATGGACTATATATAGCCTGTCGCTTTTCAGTGATTTTCACCTTTTTTTCAAATCCTCCGAAACCGTGAAAAATGCCACCCTGTAGCATGTGCTCCGAGACCATGGACTATAGCCTGTCGCTTTTCAGTGATTTTCACCTTTTTTTTGAATCCTCCGAAACCGTGAAAAATGGCACCCTGTAGCATGTGCTCCGAGACCATGGACTATAGCCTGTCGCTTTTCAGTGATTTTCACCTTTTTTTCAAATCCTCCGAAACCGTGAAAAATGCCACCCTGTAGCATGTGCTCCGAGACCATGGACTATAGCCTGTCGCTTTTCAGTGATTTTCACCTTTTTTTCAAATCCTCCGAAACTGTGAAAAATGCCACCCTGTAGCATGTGCTCCGAGACCATGGACTATAGCCTGTCGCTTTTCAGTGATTTTCACCTTTTTTTTTTAAATCCTCCGAAACCGTGAAAAATGGCACCCTGTAGCATGTGCTCCGAGACCATGGACTATAGCCTGTCGCTTTTCAGTGATTTTCACCTTTTTTTCAAATCCTCCGACCCTCCGACACCATGGACTATAGCCTTTCGCTTTTCAGTGATTTTCACCTTTTTTTCAAATCCTCCGAAACCGTGAAAAATGGCACCCTGTAGCATGTGCTCCGAGACCATGGACTATAGCCTGTCGCTTTTCAGTGATTTTCACCTTTTTTTCAAATCCTCCGAAACCGTGAAAAATGGCACCCTGTAGCATGTGCTCCGAGACCATGGACTATAGCCTGTCGCTTTTCAGTGATTTTCACCTTTTTTTCAAATCCTCCGAAAATGTGAAAAATGGCACCCTGTAGCATGTGCTCCGAGACCATGGACTATAGCCTGTCGCTTTTCAGTGATTTTCACCTTTTTTTTTAAATCCTCCGAAACCGTGAAAAATGGCACCCTGTAGCATGTGCTCCGAGACCATGGACTATAGCCTGTCGCTTTTCAGTGATTTTCACCTTTTTTTCAAATCCTCCGAAATTGTGAAAAATGCCACCCTATAGCATGTGCTCCGAGACCATGGACTATAGCCTGTCGCTTTTCAGTGATTTTCACATTTTTTTCAAATCCTCCGAAACCGTGAAAAATGGCACCCTGTAGCATGTGCTCCGAGACCATGGACTATAGCCTGTCGCTTTTCAGTGATTTTCACCTTTTTTTCAAATCCTCCGAAACCGTGAAAAATGCCACCCTGTAGCATGTGCTCCGAGACCATGGACTATAGCCTGTCGCTTTTCAGTGATTGTCACCTTTTTTTTTAATCCTCCGAAACAGTGAAAAATGGCACCCTGTAGCATGTGCTCCGAGACCATGGACTATAGCCTGTCGCTTTTCAGTGATTTTCACCTTTTTTTCAAATCCTCCGAAACCGTGAAAAATGGCACCCTGTAGCATGTGCTCCGAGACCATGGACTATAGCCTGTCGCTTTTCAGTGATTTTCACCTTTTTTTCAAATCCTCCGAAACCGTGAAAAATGCCACCCTGTAGCATGTGCTCCGAGACCATGGACTATAGCCTGTCGCTTTTCAGTGATTTTCACCTTTTTTTCAAATCCTCCGAAACCGTGAAAAATGGCACCCTGTAGCATGTGCTCCGAGACCATGGACTATAGCCTGTCGCTTTTCAGTGATTTTCACCTTTTTTTCAAATCCTCCGAAACCGTGAAAAATGGCACCCTGTAGCATGTGCTCCGAGACCATGGACTATAGCCTGTCGCTTTTCAGTGATTTTCACCTTTTTTTCAAATCCTCCGACCCTCCGACACCATGGACTATAGCCTTTCGCTTTTCAGTGATTTTCACCTTTTTTTCAAATCCTCCGAAACCGTGAAAAATGGCACCCTGTAGCATGTGCTCCGAGACCATGGACTATAGCCTGTCGCTTTTCAGTGATTTTCACCTTTTTTTCAAATCCTCCGAAACTGTGAAAAATGCCACCCTGTAGCATGTGCTCCGAGACCATGGACTATAGCCTGTCGCTTTTCAGTGATTTTCACCTTTTTTTTAAATCCTCCGAAACCGTGAAAAATGGCACCCTGTAGCATGTGCTCCGAGACCATTATAGCCTGTCGCTTTTCAGTGATTTTCACCTTTTTTTTAAAATCCTCCGAAACCGTGAAAAATGGCACCCTGTAGCATGTGCTCCGAGACCATGGACTATAGCCTGTCGCTTTTCAGTGATTTTCACCTTTTTTTCAAATCCTCCGACCCTCCGACACCATGGACTATAGCCTTTCGCTTTTCAGTGATTTTCACCTTTTTTTCAAATCCTCCGAAACCGTGAAAAATGCCACCCTGTAGCATGTGCTCCGAGACCATGGACTATAGCCTGTCGCTTTTCAGTGATTTTCACCTTTTTTTCAAATCCTCCGAAACCGTGAAAAATGGCACCCTGTAGCATGTGCTCCGAGACCATGGACTATAGCCTGTCGCTTTTCAGTGATTTTCACCTTTTTTTCAAATCCTCCGAAACCGTGAAAAATGCCACCCTGTAGCATGTGCTCCGAGACCATGGACTATAGCCTGTCGCTTTTCAGTGATTTTCACCTTTTTTTTAAATCCTCCGAAACCGTGAAAAATGGCACCCTGTAGCATGTGCTCCGAGACCATGGACTATAGCCTGTCGCTTTTCAGTGATTTTCACCTTTTTTTCAAATCCTCCGAAACCGTGAAAAATGCCACCCTGTAGCATGTGCTCCGAGACCATGGACTATAGCCTGTCGCTTTTCAGTGATTTTCACCTTTTTTTTAAATCCTCCGAAACCGTGAAAAATGCCACCCTGTAGCATGTGCTCCGAGACCATGGACTATAGCCTGTCGCTTTTCAGTGATTTTCACCTCTTTTTTTTAAATCCTCCGAAACCGTGAAAAATGCCACCCTGTAGCATGTGCTCCGAGACCATGGACTATAGCCTGTCGCTTTTCAGTGATTTTCACCTTTTTTTCAAATCCTCCGAAACCGTGAAAAATGCCACCCTGTAGCATGTGCTCCGAGACCATGGACTATAGCCTGTCGCTTTTCAGTGATTTTCACCTTTTTTTTTAAATCCTCCGAAACCGTGAAAAATGGCACCCTGTAGCATGTGCTCCGAGACCATGGACTATAGCCTGTCGCTTTTCAGTGATTTTCACCTTTTTTTCAAATCCTCCGAAACCGTGAAAAATGCCACCCTGTAGCATGTGCTCCGAGACCATGGACTATAGCCTGTCGCTTTTCAGTGATTTTCACCTTTTTTTCAAATCCTCCGAAACCGTGAAAAATGGCACCCTGTAGCATGTGCTCCGAGACCATTATAGCCTGTCGCTTTTCAGTGATTTTCACCTTTTTTTTTAAATCCTCCGAAACCGTGAAAAATGGCACCCTGTAGCATGTGCTCCGAGACCATGGACTATAGCCTGTCGCTTTTCAGTGATTTTCACCTTTTTTTTTAAATCCTCCGAAACCGTGAAAAATGGCACCCTGTAGCATGTGCTCCGAGACCATGGACTATAGCCTGTCGCTTTTCAGTGATTTTCACCTTTTTTTCAAATCCTCCGAAAATGTGAAAAATGGCACCCTGTAGCATGTGCTCCGAGACCATGGACTATAGCCTGTCGCTTTTCAGTGATTTTCACCTTTTTTTTTAAATCCTCCGAAACCGTGAAAAATGGCACCCTGTAGCATGTGCTCCGAGACCATGGACTATAGCCTGTCGCTTTTCAGTGATTTTCACCTTTTTTTCAAATCCTCCGAAATTGTGAAAAATGCCACCCTATAGCATGTGCTCCGAGACCATGGACTATAGCCTGTCGCTTTTCAGTGATTTTCACATTTTTTTCAAATCCTCCGAAACCGTGAAAAATGGCACCCTGTAGCATGTGCTCCGAGACCATGGACTATAGCCTGTCGCTTTTCAGTGATTTTCACCTTTTTTTCAAATCCTCCGAAACCGTGAAAAATGCCACCCTGTAGCATGTGCTCCGAGACCATGGACAATAGCCTGTCGCTTTTCAGTGATTGTCACCTTTTTTTTTAATCCTCCGAAACAGTGAAAAATGGCACCCTGTAGCATGTGCTCCGAGACCATGGACTATAGCCTGTCGCTTTTCAGTGATTTTCACCTTTTTTTCAAATCCTCCGAAACCGTGAAAAATGGCACCCTGTAGCATGTGCTCCGAGACCATGGACTATAGCCTGTCGCTTTTCAGTGATTTTCACCTTTTTTTCAAATCCTCCGAAACCGTGAAAAATGGCACCCTGTAGCATGTGCTCCGAGACCATGGACTATAGCCTGTCGCTTTTCAGTGATTTTCACCTTTTTTTCAAATCCTCCGAAACCGTGAAAAATGCCACCCTGTAGCATGTGCTCCGAGACCATGGACTATAGCCTGTCGCTTTTCAGTGATTTTCACCTTTTTTTCAAATCCTCCGAAACCGTGAAAAATGGCACCCTGTAGCATGTGCTCCGAGACCATGGACTATAGCCTGTCGCTTTTCAGTGATTTTCACCTTTTTTTCAAATCCTCCGAAACCGTGAAAAATGGCACCCTGTAGCATGTGCTCCGAGACCATGGACTATAGCCTGTCGCTTTTCAGTGATTTTCACCTTTTTTTCAAATCCTCCGACCCTCCGACACCATGGACTATAGCCTTTCGCTTTTCAGTGATTTTCACCTTTTTTTCAAATCCTCCGAAACCGTGAAAAATGGCACCCTGTAGCATGTGCTCCGAGACCATGGACTATAGCCTGTCGCTTTTCAGTGATTTTCACCTTTTTTTCAAATCCTCCGAAACTGTGAAAAATGCCACCCTGTAGCATGTGCTCCGAGACCATGGACTATAGCCTGTCGCTTTTCAGTGATTTTCACCTTTTTTTTAAATCCTCCGAAACCGTGAAAAATGGCACCCTGTAGCATGTGCTCCGAGACCATTATAGCCTGTCGCTTTTCAGTGATTTTCACCTTTTTTTTAAAATCCTCCGAAACCGTGAAAAATGGCACCCTGTAGCATGTGCTCCGAGACCATGGACTATAGCCTGTCGCTTTTCAGTGATTTTCACCTTTTTTTCAAATCCTCCGACCCTCCGACACCATGGACTATAGCCTTTCGCTTTTCAGTGATTTTCACCTTTTTTTCAAATCCTCCGAAACCGTGAAAAATGCCACCCTGTAGCATGTGCTCCGAGACCATGGACTATAGCCTGTCGCTTTTCAGTGATTTTCACCTTTTTTTCAAATCCTCCGAAACCGTGAAAAATGGCACCCTGTAGCATGTGCTCCGAGACCATGGACTATAGCCTGTCGCTTTTCAGTGATTTTCACCTTTTTTTCAAATCCTCCGAAACCGTGAAAAATGCCACCCTGTAGCATGTGCTCCGAGACCATGGACTATAGCCTGTCGCTTTTCAGTGATTTTCACCTTTTTTTTAAATCCTCCGAAACCGTGAAAAATGGCACCCTGTAGCATGTGCTCCGAGACCATGGACTATAGCCTGTCGCTTTTCAGTGATTTTCACCTTTTTTTCAAATCCTCCGAAACCGTGAAAAATGCCACCCTGTAGCATGTGCTCCGAGACCATGGACTATAGCCTGTCGCTTTTCAGTGATTTTCACCTTTTTTTCAAATCCTCCGAAACCGTGAAAAATGCCACCCTGTAGCATGTGCTCCGAGACCATGGACTATAGCCTGTCGCTTTTCAGTGATTTTCACCTTTTTTTCAAATCCTCCGAAACCGTGAAAAATGGCACCCTGTAGCATGTGCTCCGAGACCATGGACTATAGCCTGTCGCTTTTCAGTGATTTTCACCTTTTTTTCAAATCCTCCGAAACCGTGAAAAATGGCACCCTGTAGCATGTGCTCCGAGACCATGGACTATAGCCTGTCGCTTTTCAGTGATTTTCACCTTTTTTTCAAATCCTCCGACCCTCCGACACCATGGACTATAGCCTTTCGCTTTTCAGTGATTTTCACCTTTTTTTCAAATCCTCCGAAACCGTGAAAAATGGCACCCTGTAGCATGTGCTCCGAGACCATGGACTATAGCCTGTCGCTTTTCAGTGATTTTCACCTTTTTTTCAAATCCTCCGAAACTGTGAAAAATGCCACCCTGTAGCATGTGCTCCGAGACCATGGACTATAGCCTGTCGCTTTTCAGTGATTTTCACCTTTTTTTTAAATCCTCCGAAACCGTGAAAAATGCCACCCTGTAGCATGTGCTCCGAGACCATGGACTATAGCCTGTCGCTTTTCAGTGATTTTCACCTCTTTTTTTTAAATCCTCCGAAACCGTGAAAAATGCCACCCTGTAGCATGTGCTCCGAGACCATGGACTATAGCCTGTCGCTTTTCAGTGATTTTCACCTTTTTTTCAAATCCTCCGAAACCGTGAAAAATGCCACCCTGTAGCATGTGCTCCGAGACCATGGACTATAGCCTGTCGCTTTTCAGTGATTTTCACCTTTTTTTTAAATCCTCCGAAACCGTGAAAAATGGCACCCTGTAGCATGTGCTCCGAGACCATGGACTATAGCCTGTCGCTTTTCAGTGATTTTCACCTTTTTTTCAAATCCTCCGAAACCGTGAAAAATGCCACCCTGTAGCATGTGCTCCGAGACCATGGACTATAGCCTGTCGCTTTTCAGTGATTTTCACCTTTTTTTCAAATCCTCCGAAACCGTGAAAAATGGCACCCTGTAGCATGTGCTCCGAGACCATTATAGCCTGTCGCTTTTCAGTGATTTTCACCTTTTTTTTTAAATCCTCCGAAACCGTGAAAAATGGCACCCTGTAGCATGTGCTCCGAGACCATGGACTATAGCCTGTCGCTTTTCAGTGATTTTCACCTTTTTTTCAAATCCTCCGAAACCGTGAAAAATGGCACCCTGTAGCATGTGCTCCGAGACCATGGACTATAGCCTGTCGCTTTTCAGTGATTTTCACCTTTTTTTCAAATCCTCCGAAACCGTGAAAAATGGCACCCTGTAGCATGTGCTCCGAGACCATGGACTATAGCCTGTCGCTTTTCAGTGATTTTCACCTTTTTTTCAAATCCTCCGAAAATGTGAAAAATGGCACCCTGTAGCATGTGCTCCGAGACCATGGACTATAGCCTGTCGCTTTTCAGTGATTTTCACCTTTTTTTCAAATCCTCCGAAATTGTGAAAAATGCCACCCTATAGCATGTGCTCCGAGACCATGGACTATAGCCTGTCGCTTTTCAGTGATTTTCACATTTTTTTCAAATCCTCCGAAACCGTGAAAAATGGCACCCTGTAGCATGTGCTCCGAGACCATGGACTATATATAGCCTGTCGCTTTTCAGTGATTTTCACCTTTTTTTCAAATCCTCCGAAACCGTGAAAAATGCCACCCTGTAGCATGTGCTCCGAGACCATGGACTATAGCCTGTCGCTTTTCAGTGATTTTCACCTTTTTTTTGAATCCTCCGAAACCGTGAAAAATGGCACCCTGTAGCATGTGCTCCGAGACCATGGACTATAGCCTGTCGCTTTTCAGTGATTTTCACCTTTTTTTCAAATCCTCCGAAACCGTGAAAAATGCCACCCTGTAGCATGTGCTCCGAGACCATGGACTATAGCCTGTCGCTTTTCAGTGATTTTCACCTTTTTTTCAAATCCTCCGAAACTGTGAAAAATGCCACCCTGTAGCATGTGCTCCGAGACCATGGACTATAGCCTGTCGCTTTTCAGTGATTTTCACCTTTTTTTTTTAAATCCTCCGAAACCGTGAAAAATGGCACCCTGTAGCATGTGCTCCGAGACCATGGACTATAGCCTGTCGCTTTTCAGTGATTTTCACCTTTTTTTCAAATCCTCCGACCCTCCGACACCATGGACTATAGCCTTTCGCTTTTCAGTGATTTTCACCTTTTTTTCAAATCCTCCGAAACCGTGAAAAATGGCACCCTGTAGCATGTGCTCCGAGACCATGGACTATAGCCTGTCGCTTTTCAGTGATTTTCACCTTTTTTTCAAATCCTCCGAAACCGTGAAAAATGGCACCCTGTAGCATGTGCTCCGAGACCATGGACTATAGCCTGTCGCTTTTCAGTGATTTTCACCTTTTTTTCAAATCCTCCGAAAATGTGAAAAATGGCACCCTGTAGCATGTGCTCCGAGACCATGGACTATAGCCTGTCGCTTTTCAGTGATTTTCACCTTTTTTTTTAAATCCTCCGAAACCGTGAAAAATGGCACCCTGTAGCATGTGCTCCGAGACCATGGACTATAGCCTGTCGCTTTTCAGTGATTTTCACCTTTTTTTCAAATCCTCCGAAATTGTGAAAAATGCCACCCTATAGCATGTGCTCCGAGACCATGGACTATAGCCTGTCGCTTTTCAGTGATTTTCACATTTTTTTCAAATCCTCCGAAACCGTGAAAAATGGCACCCTGTAGCATGTGCTCCGAGACCATGGACTATAGCCTGTCGCTTTTCAGTGATTTTCACCTTTTTTTCAAATCCTCCGAAACCGTGAAAAATGCCACCCTGTAGCATGTGCTCCGAGACCATGGACTATAGCCTGTCGCTTTTCAGTGATTGTCACCTTTTTTTTTAATCCTCCGAAACAGTGAAAAATGGCACCCTGTAGCATGTGCTCCGAGACCATGGACTATAGCCTGTCGCTTTTCAGTGATTTTCACCTTTTTTTCAAATCCTCCGAAACCGTGAAAAATGGCACCCTGTAGCATGTGCTCCGAGACCATGGACTATAGCCTGTCGCTTTTCAGTGATTTTCACCTTTTTTTCAAATCCTCCGAAACCGTGAAAAATGGCACCCTGTAGCATGTGCTCCGAGACCATGGACTATAGCCTGTCGCTTTTCAGTGATTTTCACCTTTTTTTCAAATCCTCCGAAACCGTGAAAAATGCCACCCTGTAGCATGTGCTCCGAGACCATGGACTATAGCCTGTCGCTTTTCAGTGATTTTCACCTTTTTTTCAAATCCTCCGAAACCGTGAAAAATGGCACCCTGTAGCATGTGCTCCGAGACCATGGACTATAGCCTGTCGCTTTTCAGTGATTTTCACCTTTTTTTCAAATCCTCCGAAACCGTGAAAAATGGCACCCTGTAGCATGTGCTCCGAGACCATGGACTATAGCCTGTCGCTTTTCAGTGATTTTCACCTTTTTTTCAAATCCTCCGACCCTCCGACACCATGGACTATAGCCTTTCGCTTTTCAGTGATTTTCACCTTTTTTTCAAATCCTCCGAAACCGTGAAAAATGGCACCCTGTAGCATGTGCTCCGAGACCATGGACTATAGCCTGTCGCTTTTCAGTGATTTTCACCTTTTTTTCAAATCCTCCGAAACTGTGAAAAATGCCACCCTGTAGCATGTGCTCCGAGACCATGGACTATAGCCTGTCGCTTTTCAGTGATTTTCACCTTTTTTTTAAATCCTCCGAAACCGTGAAAAATGGCACCCTGTAGCATGTGCTCCGAGACCATTATAGCCTGTCGCTTTTCAGTGATTTTCACCTTTTTTTTTAAATCCTCCGAAACCGTGAAAAATGGCACCCTGTAGCATGTGCTCCGAGACCATGGACTATAGCCTGTCGCTTTTCAGTGATTTTCACCTTTTTTTCAAATCCTCCGACCCTCCGACACCATGGACTATAGCCTTTCGCTTTTCAGTGATTTTCACCTTTTTTTCAAATCCTCCGAAACCGTGAAAAATGCCACCCTGTAGCATGTGCTCCGAGACCATGGACTATAGCCTGTCGCTTTTCAGTGATTTTCACCTTTTTTTCAAATCCTCCGAAACCGTGAAAAATGGCACCCTGTAGCATGTGCTCCGAGACCATGGACTATAGCCTGTCGCTTTTCAGTGATTTTCACCTTTTTTTCAAATCCTCCGAAACCGTGAAAAATGGCACCCTGTAGCATGTGCTCCGAGACCATGGACTATAGCCTGTCGCTTTTCAGTGATTTTCACCTTTTTTTCAAATCCTCCGAAAATGTGAAAAATGGCACCCTGTAGCATGTGCTCCGAGACCATGGACTATAGCCTGTCGCTTTTCAGTGATTTTCACCTTTTTTTTTAAATCCTCCGAAACCGTGAAAAATGGCACCCTGTAGCATGTGCTCCGAGACCATGGACTATAGCCTGTCGCTTTTCAGTGATTTTCACATTTTTTTCAAATCCTCCGAAACCGTGAAAAATGGCACCCTGTAGCATGTGCTCCGAGACCATGGACTATATATAGCCTGTCGCTTTTCAGTGATTTTCACCTTTTTTTCAAATCCTCCGAAACCGTGAAAAATGCCACCCTGTAGCATGTGCTCCGAGACCATGGACTATAGCCTGTCGCTTTTCAGTGATTTTCACCTTTTTTTTTAATCCTCCGAAACCGTGAAAAATGGCACCCTGTAGCATGTGCTCCGAGACCATGGACTATAGCCTGTCGCTTTTCAGTGATTTTCACCTTTTTTTCAAATCCTCCGAAACTGTGAAAAATGCCACCCTGTAGCATGTGCTCCGAGACCATGGACTATAGCCTGTCGCTTTTCAGTGATTTTCACCTTTTTTTTAAATCCTCCGAAACCGTGAAAAATGGCACCCTGTAGCATGTGCTCCGAGACCATTATAGCCTGTCGCTTTTCAGTGATTTTCACCTTTTTTTTTAAATCCTCCGAAACCGTGAAAAATGGCACCCTGTAGCATGTGCTCCGAGACCATGGACTATAGCCTGTCGCTTTTCAGTGATTTTCACCTTTTTTTCAAATCCTCCGAAACCGTGAAAAATGGCACCCTGTAGCATGTGCTCCGAGACCATGGACTATAGCCTGTCGCTTTTCAGTGATTTTCACCTTTTTTTCAAATCCTCCGAAAATGTGAAAAATGGCACCCTGTAGCATGTGCTCCGAGACCATGGACTATAGCCTGTCGCTTTTCAGTGATTTTCACCTTTTTTTTTAAATCCTCCGAAACCGTGAAAAATGGCACCCTGTAGCATGTGCTCCGAGACCATGGACTATAGCCTGTCGCTTTTCAGTGATTTTCACCTTTTTTTCAAATCCTCCGAAATTGTGAAAAATGCCACCCTATAGCATGTGCTCCGAGACCATGGACTATAGCCTGTCGCTTTTCAGTGATTTTCACATTTTTTTCAAATCCTCCGAAACCGTGAAAAATGGCACCCTGTAGCATGTGCTCCGAGACCATGGACTATAGCCTGTCGCTTTTCAGTGATTTTCACCTTTTTTTCAAATCCTCCGAAACCGTGAAAAATGCCACCCTGTAGCATGTGCTCCGAGACCATGGACTATAGCCTGTCGCTTTTCAGTGATTTTCACCTTTTTTTCAAATCCTCCGAAACCGTGAAAAATGGCACCCTGTAGCATGTGCTCCGAGACCATGGACTATAGCCTGTCGCTTTTCAGTGATTTTCACCTTTTTTTCAAATCCTCCGAAACCGTGAAAAATGCCACCCTGTAGCATGTGCTCCGAGACCATGGACTATAGCCTGTCGCTTTTCAGTGATTTTCACCTTTTTTTCAAATCCTCCGAAACCGTGAAAAATGAGACCCTGTAGCATGTGCTCCGAGACCATGGACTATAGCCTGTCGCTTTTCAGTGATTTTCACCTTTTTTTCAAATCCTCCGAAACCGTGAAAAATGCCACCCTGTAGCATGTGCTCCGAGACCATGGACTATAGCCTGTCGCTTTTCAGTGATTTTCACCTTTTTTTCAAATCCTCCGAAACCGTGAAAAATGGCACCCTGTAGCATGTGCTCCGAGACCATGGACTATAGCCTGTCGCTTTTCAGTGATTTTCACCTTTTTTTTTAAATCCTCCGAAACCGTGAAAAATGGCACCCTGTAGCATGTGCTCCGAGACCATGGACTATAGCCTGTCGCTTTTCAGTGATTTTCACCTTTTTTTCAAATCCTCCGAAATTGTGAAAAATGCCACCCTATAGCATGTGCTCCGAGACCATGGACTATAGCCTGTCGCTTTTCAGTGATTTTCACATTTTTTTCAAATCCTCCGAAACCGTGAAAAATGCCACCCTGTAGCATGTGCTCCGAGACCATGGACTATAGCCTGTCGCTTTTCAGTGATTTTCACCTTTTTTTCAAATCCTCCGAAACCGTGAAAAATGGCACCCTGTAGCATGTGCTCCGAGACCATGGACTATAGCCTGTCGCTTTTCAGTGATTTTCACCTTTTTTTCAAATCCTCCGAAACTGTGAAAAATGCCACCCTGTAGCATGTGCTCCGAGACCATGGACTATAGCCTGTCGCTTTTCAGTGATTTTCACCTTTTTTTTAAATCCTCCGAAACCGTGAAAAATGGCACCCTGTAGCATGTGCTCCGAGACCATTATAGCCTGTCGCTTTTCAGTGATTTTCACCTTTTTTTTAAATCCTCCGAAACCGTGAAAAATGGCACCCTGTAGCATGTGCTCCGAGACCATGGACTATAGCCTGTCGCTTTTCAGTGATTTTCACCTTTTTTTCAAATCCTCCGACCCTCCGACACCATGGACTATAGCCTTTCGCTTTTCAGTGATTTTCACCTTTTTTTCAAATCCTCCGAAACCGTGAAAAATGCCACCCTGTAGCATGTGCTCCGAGACCATGGACTATAGCCTGTCGCTTTTCAGTGATTTTCACCTTTTTTTCAAATCCTCCGAAACCGTGAAAAATGGCACCCTGTAGCATGTGCTCCGAGACCATGGACTATAGCCTGTCGCTTTTCAGTGATTTTCACCTTTTTTTCAAATCCTCCGAAAATGTGAAAAATGGCACCCTGTAGCATGTGCTCCGAGACCATGGACTATAGCCTGTCGCTTTTCAGTGATTTTCACCTTTTTTTTTTAAATCCTCCGAAACCGTGAAAAATGGCACCCTGTAGCATGTGCTCCGAGACCATGGACTATAGCCTGTCGCTTTTCAGTGATTTTCACCTTTTTTTCAAATCCTCCGAAATTGTGAAAAATGCCACCCTATAGCATGTGCTCCGAGACCATGGACTATAGCCTGTCGCTTTTCAGTGATTTTCACATTTTTTTCAAATCCTCCGAAACCGTGAAAAATGGCACCCTGTAGCATGTGCTCCGAGACCATGGACTATAGCCTGTCGCTTTTCAGTGATTTTCACCTTTTTTTCAAATCCTCCGAAAATGTGAAAAATGGCACCCTGTAGCATGTGCTCCGAGACCATGGACTATAGCCTGTCGCTTTTCAGTGATTTTCACCTTTTTTTTTTAAATCCTCCGAAACCGTGAAAAATGGCACCCTGTAGCATGTGCTCCGAGACCATGGACTATAGCCTGTCGCTTTTCAGTGATTTTCACCTTTTTTCAAATCCTCCGAAATTGTGAAAAATGCCACCCTATAGCATGTGCTCCGAGACCATGGACTATAGCCTGTCGCTTTTCAGTGATTTTCACATTTTTTTCAAATCCTCCGAAACCGTGAAAAATGGCACCCTGTAGCATGTGCTCCGAGACCATGGACTATAGCCTGTCGCTTTTCAGTGATTTTCACCTTTTTTTCAAATCCTCCGAAACCGTGAAAAATGCCACCCTGTAGCATGTGCTCCGAGACCATGGACTATATCCTGTCGCTTTTCAGTGATTTTCACCTTTTTTTTTAATCCTCCGAAACCGTGAAAAATGGCACCCTGTAGCATGTGCTCCGAGACCATGGACTATATCCTGTCGCTTTTCAGTGATTTTCACCTTTTTTTTTAAATCCTCCGAAACCGTGAAAAATGGCACCCTGTAGCATGTGCTCCGAGACCATGGACTATAGCCTGTCGCTTTTCAGTGATTTTCACCTTTTTTTCAAATCCTCCGAAATTGTGAAAAATGCCACCCTATAGCATGTGCTCCGAGACCATGGACTATAGCCTGTCGCTTTTCAGTGATTTTCACATTTTTTTCAAATCCTCCGAAACCGTGAAAAATGCCACCCTGTAGCATGTGCTCCGAGACCATGGACTATAGCCTGTCGCTTTTCAGTGATTTTCACCTTTTTTTCAAATCCTCCGAAACCGTGAAAAATGGCACCCTGTAGCATGTGCTCCGAGACCATGGACTATAGCCTGTCGCTTTTCAGTGATTTTCACCTTTTTTTCAAATCCTCCGAAACTGTGAAAAATGCCACCCTGTAGCATGTGCTCCGAGACCATGGACTATAGCCTGTCGCTTTTCAGTGATTTTCACCTTTTTTTTAAATCCTCCGAAACCGTGAAAAATGGCACCCTGTAGCATGTGCTCCGAGACCATTATAGCCTGTCGCTTTTCAGTGATTTTCACCTTTTTTTTAAATCCTCCGAAACCGTGAAAAATGGCACCCTGTAGCATGTGCTCCGAGACCATGGACTATAGCCTGTCGCTTTTCAGTGATTTTCACCTTTTTTTCAAATCCTCCGACCCTCCGACACCATGGACTATAGCCTTTCGCTTTTCAGTGATTTTCACCTTTTTTTCAAATCCTCCGAAACCGTGAAAAATGCCACCCTGTAGCATGTGCTCCGAGACCATGGACTATAGCCTGTCGCTTTTCAGTGATTTTCACCTTTTTTTCAAATCCTCCGAAACCGTGAAAAATGGCACCCTGTAGCATGTGCTCCGAGACCATGGACTATAGCCTGTCGCTTTTCAGTGATTTTCACCTTTTTTTCAAATCCTCCGAAAATGTGAAAAATGGCACCCTGTAGCATGTGCTCCGAGACCATGGACTATAGCCTGTCGCTTTTCAGTGATTTTCACCTTTTTTTTTTAAATCCTCCGAAACCGTGAAAAATGGCACCCTGTAGCATGTGCTCCGAGACCATGGACTATAGCCTGTCGCTTTTCAGTGATTTTCACCTTTTTTTCAAATCCTCCGAAATTGTGAAAAATGCCACCCTATAGCATGTGCTCCGAGACCATGGACTATAGCCTGTCGCTTTTCAGTGATTTTCACATTTTTTTCAAATCCTCCGAAACCGTGAAAAATGGCACCCTGTAGCATGTGCTCCGAGACCATGGACTATAGCCTGTCGCTTTTCAGTGATTTTCACCTTTTTTTCAAATCCTCCGAAAATGTGAAAAATGGCACCCTGTAGCATGTGCTCCGAGACCATGGACTATAGCCTGTCGCTTTTCAGTGATTTTCACCTTTTTTTTTTAAATCCTCCGAAACCGTGAAAAATGGCACCCTGTAGCATGTGCTCCGAGACCATGGACTATAGCCTGTCGCTTTTCAGTGATTTTCACCTTTTTTCAAATCCTCCGAAATTGTGAAAAATGCCACCCTATAGCATGTGCTCCGAGACCATGGACTATAGCCTGTCGCTTTTCAGTGATTTTCACATTTTTTTCAAATCCTCCGAAACCGTGAAAAATGGCACCCTGTAGCATGTGCTCCGAGACCATGGACTATAGCCTGTCGCTTTTCAGTGATTTTCACCTTTTTTTCAAATCCTCCGAAACCGTGAAAAATGCCACCCTGTAGCATGTGCTCCGAGACCATGGACTATATCCTGTCGCTTTTCAGTGATTTTCACCTTTTTTTTTAATCCTCCGAAACCGTGAAAAATGGCACCCTGTAGCATGTGCTCCGAGACCATGGACTATATCCTGTCGCTTTTCAGTGATTTTCACCTTTTTTTTTAATCCTCCGAAACAGTGAAAAATGGCACCCTGTAGCATGTGCTCCGAGACCATGGACTATAGCCTGTCGCTTTTCAGTGATTTTCACCTTTTTTTCAAATCCTCCGAAACCGTGAAAAATGGCACCCTGTAGCATGTGCTCCGAGACCATGGACTATAGCCTCTCGCTTTTCAGTGATTTTCACCTTTTTTTCAAATCCTCCGAAACCGTGAAAAATGGCACCCTGTAGCATGTGCTCCGAGACCATGGACTATAGCCTGTCGCTTTTCAGTGATTTTCACCTTTTTTTCAAATCCTCCGAAAATGTGAAAAATGGCACCCTGTAGCATGTGCTCCGAGACCATGGACTATAGCCTGTCGCTTTTCAGTGATTTTCACCTTTTTTTTTAAATCCTCCGAAACCGTGAAAAATGGCACCCTGTAGCATGTGCTCCGAGACCATGGACTATAGCCTGTCGCTTTTCAGTGATTTTCACCTTTTTTTCAAATCCTCCGAAATTGTGAAAAATGCCACCCTATAGCATGTGCTCCGAGACCATGGACTATAGCCTGTCGCTTTTCAGTGATTTTCACATTTTTTTCAAATCCTCCGAAACCGTGAAAAATGGCACCCTGTAGCATGTGCTCCGAGACCATGGACTATAGCCTGTCGCTATTCAGTGATTTTCACCTTTTTTTCAAATCCTCCGAAACCGTGAAAAATGCCACCCTGTAGCATGTGCTCCGAGACCATGGACTATAGCCTGTCGCTTTTCAGTGATTTTCACCTTTTTTTTTAATCCTCCGAAACCGTGAAAAATGGCACCCTGTAGCATGTGCTCCGAGACCATGGACTATAGCCTGTCGCTTTTCAGTGATTTTCACCTTTTTTTCAAATCCTCCGAAACCGTGAAAAATGCCACCCTGTAGCATGTGCTCCGAGACCATGGACTATAGCCTGTCGCTTTTCAGTGATTTTCACCTTTTTTTCAAATCCTCCGAAACCGTGAAAAATGCCACCCTGTAGCATGTGCTCCGAGACCATGGACTATAGCCTGTCGCTTTTCAGTGATTTTCACCTTTTTTTTAAATCCTCCGAAACCGTGAAAAATGCCACCCTGTAGCATGTGCTCCGAGACCATGGACTATAGCCTGTCGCTTTTCAGTGATTTTCACCTTTTTTTCAAATCCTCCGAAACCGTGAAAAATGGCACCCTGTAGCATGTGCTCCGAGACCATGGACTATAGCCTGTCGCTTTTCAGTGATTTTCACCTTTTTTTCAAATCCTCCGACCCTCCGACACCATGGACTATAGCCTTTCGCTTTTCAGTGATTTTCACCTTTTTTTCAAATCCTCCGAAACCGTGAAAAATGCCACCCTGTAGCATGTGCTCCGAGACCATGGACTATAGCCTGTCGCTTTTCAGTGATTTTCACATTTTTTTCAAATCCTCCGAAACCGTGAAAAATGCCACCCTGTAGCATGTGCTCCGAGACCATGGACTATAGCCTGTCGCTTTTCAGTGATTTTCACCTTTTTTTTTAATCCTCCGAAACCGTGAAAAATGGCACCCTGTAGCATGTGCTCCGAGACCATGGACTATAGCCTGTCGCTTTTCAGTGATTTTCACATTTTTTTCAAATCCTCCGAAACCGTGAAAAATGCCACCCTGTAGCATGTGCTCCGAGACCATGGACTATAGCCTGTCGCTTTTCAGTGATTTTCACCTTTTTTTCAAATCCTCCGAAACCGTGAAAAATGCCACCCTGTAGCATGTGCTCCGAGACCATGGACTATAGCCTGTCGCTTTTCAGTGATTTTCACCTTTTTTTTAAATCCTCCGAAACCGTGAAAAATGCCACCCTGTAGCATGTGCTCCGAGACCATGGACTATAGCCTGTCGCTTTTCAGTGATTTTCACCTTTTTTTCAAATCCTCCGAAACCGTGAAAAATGGCACCCTGTAGCATGTGCTCCGAGACCATGGACTATAGCCTGTCGCTTTTCAGTGATTTTCACCTTTTTTTCAAATCCTCCGACCCTCCGACACCATGGACTATAGCCTTTCGCTTTTCAGTGATTTTCACCTTTTTTTCAAATCCTCCGAAACCGTGAAAAATGCCACCCTGTAGCATGTGCTCCGAGACCATGGACTATAGCCTGTCGCTTTTCAGTGATTTTCACATTTTTTTCAAATCCTCCGAAACCGTGAAAAATGCCACCCTGTAGCATGTGCTCCGAGACCATGGACTATAGCCTGTCGCTTTTCAGTGATTTTCACCTTTTTTTTTAATCCTCCGAAACCGTGAAAAATGGCACCCTGTAGCATGTGCTCCGAGACCATGGACTATAGCCTGTCGCTTTTCAGTGATTTTCACATTTTTTTCAAATCCTCCGAAACCGTGAAAAATGCCACCCTGTAGCATGTGCTCCGAGACCATGGACTATAGCCTGTCGCTTTTCAGTGATTTTCACCTTTTTTTCAAATCCTCCGAAACCGTGAAAAATGCCACCCTGTAGCATGTGCTCCGAGACCATGGACTATAGCCTGTCGCTTTTCAGTGATTTTCACCTTTTTTTCAAATCCTCCGAAACCGTGAAAAATGCCACCCTGTAGCATGTGCTCCGAGACCATGGACTATAGCCTGTCGCTTTTCAGTGATTTTCACCTTTTTTTCAAATCCTCCGAAACCGTGAAAAATGGCACCCTGTAGCATGTGCTCCGAGACCATGGACTATAGCCTGTCGCTTTTCAGTGATTTTCACCTTTTTTTCAAATCCTCCGAAACCGTGAAAAATGCCACCCTGTAGCATGTGCTCCGAGACCATGGACTATAGCCTGTCGCTTTTCAGTGATTTTCACCTTTTTTTTAAATCCTCCGAAACCGTGAAAAATGCCACCCTGTAGCATGTGCTCCGAGACCATGGACTATAGCCTGTCGCTTTTCAGTGATTTTCACCTTTTTTTCAAATCCTCCGAAACCGTGAAAAATGGCACCCTGTAGCATGTGCTCCGAGACCATGGACTATAGCCTGTCGCTTTTCAGTGATTTTCACCTTTTTTTCAAATCCTCCGACCCTCCGACACCATGGACTATAGCCTTTCGCTTTTCAGTGATTTTCACCTTTTTTTCAAATCCTCCGAAACCGTGAAAAATGCCACCCTGTAGCATGTGCTCCGAGACCATGGACTATAGCCTGTCACTTTTCAGTGATTTTCACATTTTTTTCAAATCCTCCGAAACCGTGAAAAATGCCACCCTGTAGCATGTGCTCCGAGACCATGGACTATAGCCTGTCGCTTTTCAGTGATTTTCACCTTTTTTTTAAATCCTCCGAAACCGTGAAAAATGGCACCCTGTAGCATGTGCTCCGAGACCATGGACTATAGCCTGTCGCTTTTCAGTGATTTTCACCTTTTTTTTTAAATCCTCCGAAACCGTGAAAAATGGCACCCTGTAGCATGTGCTCCGAGACCATGGACTATAGCCTGTCGCTTTTCAGTGATTTTCACCTTTTTTTCAAATCCTCCGAAATTGTGAAAAATGCCACCCTATAGCATGTGCTCCGAGACCATGGACTATAGCCTGTCGCTTTTCAGTGATTTTCACATTTTTTTCAAATCCTCCGAAACCGTGAAAAATGGCACCCTGTAGCATGTGCTCCGAGACCATGGAATATAGCCTGTCGCTTTTCAGTGATTTTCACCTTTTTTTCAAATCCTCCGAAACCGTGAAAAATGCCACCCTGTAGCATGTGCTCCGAGACCATGGACTATAGCCTGTCGCTTTTCAGTGATTTTCACCTTTTTTTCAAATCCTCCGAAACCGTGAAAAATGCCACCCTGTAGCATGTGCTCCGAGACCATGGACTATAGCCTGTCGCTTTTCAGTGATTTTCACCTTTTTTTCAAATCCTCCGAAACCGTGAAAAATGCCACCCTGTAGCATGTGCTCCGAGACCATGGACTATAGCCTGTCGCTTTTCAGTGATTTTCACCTTTTTTTCAAATCCTCCGAAACCGTGAAAAATGGCACCCTGTAGCATGTGCTCCGAGACCATGGACTATAGCCTGTCGCTTTTCAGTGATTTTCACCTTTTTTTCAAATCCTCCGACCCTCCGACACCATGGACTATAGCCTTTCGCTTTTCAGTGATTTTCACCTCTTTTTTCAAATCCTCCGAAACCGTGAAAAATGCCACCCTGTAGCATGTGCTCCGAGACCATGGACTATAGCCTGTCGCTTTTCAGTGATTTTCACATTTTTTTCAAATCCTCCGAAACCGTGAAAAATGCCACCCTGTAGCATGTGCTCCGAGACCATGGACTATAGCCTGTCGCTTTTCAGTGATTTTCACCTTTTTTTTAAATCCTCCGAAACCGTGAAAAATGGCACCCTGTAGCATGTGCTCCGAGACCATGGACTATAGCCTGTCGCTTTTCAGTGATTTTCACCTTTTTTTTTTAAATCCTCCGAAACCGTGAAAAATGGCACCCTGTAGCATGTGCTCCGAGACCATGGACTATAGCCTGTCGCTTTTCAGTGATTTTCACATTTTTTTCAAATCCTCCGAAACCGTGAAAAATGGCACCCTGTAGCATGTGCTCCGAGACCATGGACTATAGCCTGTCGCTTTTCAGTGATTTTCACCTTTTTTTCAAATCCTCCGAAACCGTGAAAAATGCCACCCTGTAGCATGTGCTCCGAGACCATGGACTATAGCCTGTCGCTTTTCAGTGATTTTCACCTTTTTTTCAAATCCTCCGAAACCGTGAAAAATGCCACCCTGTAGCATGTGCTCCGAGACCATGGACTATAGCCTGTCGCTTTTCAGTGATTTTCACCTTTTTTTCAAATCCTCCGAAACCGTGAAAAATGGCACCCTGTAGCATGTGCTCCGAGACCATGGACTATAGCCTGTCGCTTTTCAGTGATTTTCACCTTTTTTTCAAATCCTCCGAAACCGTGAAAAATGCCACCCTGTAGCATGTGCTCCGAGACCATGGACTATAGCCTGTCGCTTTTCAGTGATTTTCACCTTTTTTTAAAATCCTCCGAAACCGTGAAAAATGCCACCCTGTAGCATGTGCTCCGAGACCATGGACTATAGCCTGTCGCTTTTCAGTGATTTTCACATTTTTTTCAAATCCTCCGAAACCGTGAAAAATGGCACCCTGTAGCATGTGCTCCGAGACCATGGACTATAGCCTGTCGCTTTTCAGTGATTTTCACCTTTTTTTCAAATCCTCCGAAACCGTGAAAAATGCCATCCTGTAGCATGTGCTCCGAGACCATGGACTATTGCCTGTCGCTTTTCAGTGATTTTCACCTTTTTTTTTAATCCTCCGAAACCGTGAAAAATGGCACCCTGTAGCATGTGCTCCGAGACCATGGACTATAGCCTGTCGCTTTTCAGTGATTTTCACCTTTTTTTCAAATCCTCCGAAACCGTGAAAAATGCCACCCTGTAGCATGTGCTCCGAGACCATGGACTATAGCCTGTCGCTTTTCAGTGATTTTCACCTTTTTTTCAAATCCTCCGAAACCGTGAAAAATGCCACCCTGTAGCATGTGCTCCGAGACCATGGACTATAGCCTGTCGCTTTTCAGTGATTTTCACCTTTTTTTTTAAATCCTCCGAAACCGTGAAAAATGCCACCCTGTAGCATGTGCTCCGAGACCATGGACTATAGCCTGTCGCTTTTCAGTGATTTTCACCTTTTTTTCAAATCCTCCGAAACCGTGAAAAATGCCACCCTGTAGCATGTGCTCCGAGACCATGGATTATAGCCTGTCGCTTTTCAGTGATTTTCACCTTTTTTTTAAATCCTCCGAAACCATGAAAAATGGCACCCTGTAGCATGTGCTCCGAGACCATGGACTATAGCCTGTCGCTTTTCAGTGATTTTCACCTTTTTTTCAAATCCTCCGAAATTGTGAGAAATGCCACCCTATAGCATGTGCTCCGAGACCATGGACTATAGCCTGTCGCTTTTCAGTGATTTTCACCTTTTTTTCAAATCCTCCGAAACCGTGAAAAATGCCACCCTGTAGCATGTGCTCCGAGACCATGGACTATAGCCTGTCGCTTTTCAGTGATTTTCACCTTTTTTTCAAATCCTCCGAAACCGTGAAAAATGCCACCCTGTAGCATGTGCTCCGAGACCATGGACTATAGCCTGTCGCTTTTCAGTGATTTTCACCTTTTTTAAAAATCCTCCGAAACCGTGAAAAATGCCACCCTGTAGCATGTGCTCCGAGACCATGGACTATAGCCTGTCGCTTTTCAGTGATTTTCACCTTTTTTCAAATCCTCCGAAACCGTGAAAAATGCCACCCTGTAGCATGTGCTCCGAGACCATGGACTATAGCCTGTCGCTTTTCAGTGATTTTCACCTTTTTTTCAAATCCTCCGAAATTGTGAAAAATGCCACCCTATAGCATGTGCTCCGAGACCATGGACTATAGCCTGTCGCTTTTCAGTGATTTTCACCTTTTTTTCAAATCCTCCGAAACCGTGAAAAATGCCACCCTGTAGCATGTGCTCCGAGACCATGGACTATAGCCTGTCGCTTTTCAGTGATTTTCACATTTTTTTCAAATCCTCCGAAACCGTGAAAAATGGCACTCTGTAGCATGTGCTCCGAGACCATGGACTATATATAGCCTGTCGCTTTTCAGTGATTTTCACCTTTTTTTCAAATCCTCCGAAACCGTGAAAAATGCCACCCTGTAGCATGTGCTCCGAGACCATGGACTATAGCCTGTCGCTTTTCAGTGATTTTCACCTTTTTTTCAAATCCTCAGAAACCGTGAAAAATGCCACCCTGTAGCATGTGCTCCGAGACCATGGACTATAGCCTGTCGCTTTTCAGTGATTTTCACCTTTTTTTCAAATCCTCCGAAACCGTGAAAAATGCCACCCTGTAGCATGTGCTCCGAGACCATGGACTATAGCCTGTCGCTTTTCAGTGATTTTCACCTTTTTTTTTAAATCCTCCGAAACCGTGAAAAATGCCACCCTGTAGCATGTGCTCCGAGACCATGGACTATAGCCTGTCGCTTTTCAGTGATTTTCACCTTTTTTTCAAATCCTCCGAAACCGTGAAAAATGCCACCCTGTAGCATGTGCTCCGAGACCATGGACTATAGCCTGTCGCTTTTCAGTGATTTTCACCTTTTTTTCAAATCCTCCGAAACCGTGAAAAATGCCACCCTGTAGCATGTGCTCCGAGACCATGGACTATAGCCTGTCGCTTTTCAGTGATTTTCACCTTTTTTTCTAATCCTCCGACCCTCCGACACCATGGACTATAGCCTTTCGCTTTTCAGTGATTTTCACCTTTTTTTCAAATCCTCCGAAACCGTGAAAAATGCCACCCTGTAGCATGTGCTCCGAGACCATGGACTATAGCCTGTCGCTTTTCAGTGATTTTCACATTTTTTTCAAATCCTCCGAAACCGTGAAAAATGGCACCCTGTAGCATGTGCTCCGAGACCATGGACTATAGCCTGTCGCTTTTCAGTGATTTTCACCTTTTTTTCAAATCCTCCGAAACCGTGAAAAATGCCACCCTGTAGCATGTGCTCCGAGACCATGGACTATAGCCTGTCGCTTTTCAGTGATTTTCACCTTTTTTTTTTAAATCCTCCGAAACCGTGAAAAATGGCACCCTGTAGCATGTGCTCCGAGACCATGGACTATAGCCTGTCGCTTTTCAGTGATTTTCACCTTTTTTTCAAATCCTCCGAAACCGTGAAAAATGCCACCCTGTAGCATGTGCTCCGAGACCATGGACTATATCCTGTCGCTTTTCAGTGATTTTCACCTTTTTTTTTAATCCTCCGAAACCGTGAAAAATGGCACCCTGTAGCATGTGCTCCGAGACCATGGACTATAGCCTGTCGCTTTTCAGTGATTTTCACCTTTTTTTCAAATCCTCCGAAACCGTGAAAAATGCCACCCTGTAGCATGTGCTCCGAGACCATGGACTATAGCCTGTCGCTTTTCAGTGATTTTCACCTTTTTTTCAAATCCTCCGAAACCGTGAAAAATGCCACCCTGTAGCATGTGCTCCGAGACCATGGACTATAGCCTGTCGCTTTTCAGTGATTTTCACCTTTTTTTCAAATCCTCCGAAACCGTGAAAAATGCCACCCTGTAGCTTGTGCTCCGAGACCATGGACTATAGCCTGTCGCTTTTCAGTGATTTTCACCTTTTTTTTAAATCCTCCGAAACCGTGAAAAATGCCACCCTGTAGCATGTGCTCCGAGACCATGGACTATAGCCTGTCGCTTTTCAGTGATTTTCACCTTTTTTTTAAATCCTCCGAAACCGTGAAAAATGCCACCCTGTAGCATGTGCTCCGAGACCATGGACTATAGCCTGTCGCTTTTCAGTGATTTTCACCTTTTTTTCAAATCCTCCGAAACCGTGAAAAATGCCACCCTGTAGCATGTGCTCCGAGACCATGGACTATAGCCTGTCGCTTTTCAGTGATTTTCACCTTTTTTTCAAATCCTCCGAAACCGTGAAAAATGGCACCCTGTAGCATGTGCTCCGAGACCATGGACTATAGCCTGTCGCTTTTCAGTGATTTTCACCTTTTTTTCAAATCCTCCGACCCTCCGACACCATGGACTATAGCCTTTCGCTTTTCAGTGATTTTCACCTTTTTTTCAAATCCTCCGAAACCGTGAAAAATGGCACCCTGTAGCATGTGCTCCGAGACCATTATAGCCTGTCGCTTTTCAGTGATTTTCACCTTTTTTTTAAATCCTCCGAAACCGTGAAAAATGGCACCCTGTAGCATGTGCTCCGAGACCATGGACTATAGCCTGTCGCTTTTCAGTGATTTTCACCTTTTTTTCAAATCCTCCGACCCTCCGACACCATGGACTATAGCCTTTCGCTTTTCAGTGATTTTCACCTTTTTTTCAAATCCTCCGAAACCGTGAAAAATGCCACCCTGTAGCATGTGCTCCGAGACCATGGACTATAGCCTGTCGCTTTTCAGTGATTTTCACCTTTTTTTCAAATCCTCAAAAAAACGTGAAAAATGGCACCCTGTAGCATGTGCTCCGAGACCATGGACTATAGCCTGTCGCTTTTCAGTGATTTTCACCTTTTTTTCAAATCCTCCGAAACCGTGAAAAATGGCACCCTGTAGCATGTGCTCCGAGACCATGGACTATAGCCTGTCGCTTTTCAGTGATTTTCACCTTTTTTTCAAATCCTCCGAAACCGTGAAAAATGGCACCCTGTAGCATGTGCTCCGAGACCATGGACTATAGCCTGTCGCTTTTCAGTGATTTTCACCTTTTTTTTTTAAATCCTCCGAAACCGTGAAAAATGGCACCCTGTAGCATGTGCTCCGAGACCATGGACTATAGCCTGTCGCTTTTCAGTGATTTTCACCTTTTTTTTAAATCCTCCGAAACCGTGAAAAATGGCACCCTGTAGCATGTGCTCCGAGACCATGGACTATAGCCTGTCGCTTTTCAGTGATTTTCACCTTTTTTTCAAATCCTCCGAAATTGTGAAAAATGCCACCCTATAGCATGTGCTCCGAGACCATGGACTATAGCCTGTCGCTTTTCAGTGATTTTCACCTTTTTTTCAAATCCTCCGAAACCGTGAAATATGCCACCCTGTAGCATGTGCTCCGAGACCATGGACTATAGCCTGTCGCTTTTCAGTGATTTTCAAATTTTTTTCAAATCCTCCGAAACCGTGAAAAATGGCACCCTGTAGCATGTGCTCCGAGACCATGGACTATAGCCTGTCGCTTTTCAGTGATTTTCACCTTTTTTTCAAATCCTCCGAAACCGTGAAAAATGCCACCCTGTAGCATGTGCTCCGAGACCATGGACTATATCCTGTCGCTTTTCAGTGATTTTCACCTTTTTTTTTAATCCTCCGAAACCGTGAAAAATGGCACCCTGTAGCATGTGCTCCGAGACCATGGACTATAGCCTGTCGCTTTTCAGTGATTTTCACCTTTTTTTCAAATCCTCCGAAACCGTGAAAAATGCCACCCTGTAGCATGTGCTCCGAAACCATGGACTATATCCTGTCGCTTTTCAGTGATTTTCACCTTTTTTTTTAATCCTCCGAAACCGTGAAAAATGCCACCCTGTAGCATGTGCTCCGAGACCATGGACTATAGCCTGTCGCTTTTCAGTGATTTTCACCTTTTTTTCAAATCCTCCGCAACCGTGAAAAATAGCACCCTGTAGCATGTGCTCCGAGACCATGGACTATAGCCTGTCGCTTTTCAGTGATTTTCACCTTTTTTTCAAATCCTCCGAAACCGTGAAAAATACCACCCTGTAGCATGTGCTCCGAGACCATGGACTATAGCCTGTCGCTTTTCAGTGATTTTCACCTTTTTTTCAAATCCTCCGAAACCGTGAAAAATGGCACCCTATAGCATGTGCTCCGAGACCATGGACTATAGCCTGTCGCTTTTCAGTGATTTTCACCTTTTTTTTTTAAATCCTCCGAAACCGTGAAAAATGGCACCCTGTAGCATGTGCTCCGAGTCCATGGACTATAGCCTGTCGCTTTTCAGTGATTTTCAATTTTTTTTTTTAAATCCTCCGAAACCGTGAAAAATGGCACCCTGTAGCATGTGCTCCGAGACCATGGACTATAGCCTGTCGCTTTTCAGTGATTTTCACTTTTTTTCAAATCCTCCGACCCTCCGACACCATGGACTATAGCCTTTCGCTTTTCCACGATTTCAGCCTTTTTTCAAATCTTCAACAATGATGAAGAATCGCTCCATGTAAATACAACACATTGAGCAGGGCACTGCAGGGAGTTGAACCCTGTTCCGGTAAACCAGAAGTACGACACCAGTGCCTTAGTTTTTGTGTTGTTGTCATTTACAGGTCCTTTCGTTGAAATGTAAATTTTACATTTCAACAGTAAAGTAATATATAAAGAAGAAAAACATAGAAGCACAAAAATAACATTTTCTAATTACCGGTATTTGCTTTGATTTTTTAAACTTTCTCTTGCCGACCTCCCACATTTCATTCGATGATTAACAAAAAACAGTGTTGTACCTGTAAGGATCCATTTGGTTAGGCGTGCGTGCGCACGCTTCGATAACCAGTGTTGGACCTGTAAGGGTCCATTTGGTTACATGTGTTACTCACTCAGAATGACAGACCTGTAAGGGTCCATTTGGTTACATGTGTTACACTCTCAGAGTTACATTTGGTTAGCGTGTGCATGCGCATGTACGCCTGTGCGTGTGTAGGTGTATGTGTGTGTGCGTGCGTGTGTGTGTGTGCACGCTTCAATGACCACTGTTGGACCCCCTGGGGACCCATCAGGGACCTCAGGGAGCAACCCATAATCAAAACGGTCACAGCAAACATTTAAAAAAAAAAACACCTGGAGAACACAAAAGCCAAGGTCAACACCCACACCCGTGAAATAAATGTTTACACACCTCATACAAGTTGCAGGCAGGCAGGCAGGCAGGCAGGCAGGCAGGCAGGCCGAGACAGGCAAGCATGCAGGCAAGCAAGCAAGCAGGCCGAGGCAGGCACACAGGTAGACCGGCCGAGGCAAGCAGCCAGGCAGGGGCAGGCACGCAAGCAGGCAGAGGCGAGGCAAGCACGCAGGCAGCTGAGGCATGAGGCAAGCAGTCAGGCAAGCCCACAGGCAAGAATGCAGGCAGGCAAGCACGCAGTCAGGCAAGCCAGTTTCAGACAGGCAGGACAGACAGTTTGTGGCAGACCGAGGCAAGCAGGCAAGGCGCAGTTAAGCAACAAAGTGCAGGCAGGGGGACTATCCGGCCTAAGGCTGCACTGCAAGGGTTGGATCCTGGCTTGCTGCAAATGCTGGTCTGGGCTGGCTGACTGTTGGCTGCACAGGCTGTCTGGGCATGCTGAGTCTGGGCTTGTAAAAATGTTCGCTCCGCTGGCTTGCTGGGCTCGCATTCTGAGCTGGCTGGCTTGCCAAGCCGCCTGATTCTGTTGCTGCAAGGCAAGGCGGGGCAGACCGGGCCAGGCAGACAGAGAGCCAGGCCATGAGAGAGGCCTGGCTGAGCTGACTGAACAAGGCTGGCTGCAATGGCTGGTTGCAAGGGCTGATGTGCGCTGGCTTGGCAAGCCTGACTTTCTACACTGGCTGACTGGCATGGCTGGCTGGCTGCGTTGGCTGACTGGGCGGGCTTGCTGGCTAGAGCCTTCCAACGGCGTCTACCTTGATCTCCGTCCTAAGAAAGAAAGACAGAAAAAGAAACACATAAATTCAGAACGACTTAAACCCTCTATATTAATAAAACAATTCTGGACAGGAATCCTGTATTGCAGGGGTGCCCAAAAGGTACATCGTGATCTACCAATAGATCACAAAGGTTGTGCAGGTAGACCACATGGCATGCCCCTAAATGTATAGGTGACTTGATCGATTTACATAAAAAAGGCCTGTCAGCTCAAATGTTGCACACAAACGTTAGTAGCATTACAAAGTTATTGTGACAGTCATAATTGCTATAGTGTGTGTTCAGTAACAGTGTTAAATAGCTCTATATTGTGGCAGTAATCATTGCTATAGAGTGTGCATTCAGTAACGGTGTTAAATAGCTCTATATTGTGGCAGTAATCATTGCTATAGAGAGTGTTCAGTTACAGTGTTAAATAGCTCTATATTGTGACAGTAGCCTAATAATTGCTATAGAGTGTGTGTTCAGTAACAGGAATATCCCTGTCTCTCCAGCTCTTTAATAAATAGAAAATGTTTTTTTTTTTTTTTAAATCAGGTAGGTGACAAAATGACAGCCAATCAGGAGCAAGTAGCTAGTTATGAGCTTAATGTTCCAGTTCTCATTTTGTCTGTTACATTACAATTCCACACACTATAGAGCTATTTAACACTGTTACTGAACACACACTATAGAGCTATTTAACACTGTTACTGAACACACACTATAGAGCTATTTACACTCTTACTGAACACACACTATAGAGCTATTTAACACTGTTACTGAACACACACTATAGAGCTATTTAACACTGTTACTGAACACACACTATAGAGCTATTTAACACTGTTACTGAACACACACTATAGAGCTATTTAACACTGTTACTGAACACACACTATAGAGCTATTTAACACTGTTACTGAACACACACTATAGAGCTATTTAACACTGTTACTGAACACACACTATAGAGCTATTTAACACTGTTACTGAACACACACTATAGAGCTATTTAACACTGTTACTGAACACACACTATAGAGCTATTTAACACTGTTACTGAACACACACTATAGAGCTATTTAACACTGTTACTGAACACACACTATAGAGCTATTTAACACTGTTACTGAACACACACTATAGAGCTATTTAACACTGTTACTGAACACACACTATAGAGCTATTTAACACTGTTACTGAACACACACTATAGAGCTATTTAACACTGTTACTGAACACACACTATAGAGCTATTTAACACTGTTACTGAACACACACTATAGAGCTATTTAACACTGTTACTGAACACACACTATAGAGCTATTTAACACCATTACTGAACACACACTATAGAGCTATTTAACACTGTTACTGAACACACACTATAGAGCTATTTAACACCGTTACTGAACACACACTATAGAGCTATTTAACACTGTTACTGAACACACACTATAGAGCTATTTAACACTGTTACTGAACACACACTATAGAGCTATTTAACACTGTTACTGAACACACACTATAGAGCTATTTAACACTGTTACTGAACACACACTATAGAGCTATTTAACACTGTTACTGAACACACACTATAGAGCTATTTAACACTGTTACTGAACACACACTATAGAGCTATTTAACACTGTTACTGAACACACACTATAGAGCTATTTAACACTGTTACTGAACACACACTATAGAGCTATTTAACACTGTTACTGAACACACACTATAGAGCTATTTAACACTGTTACTGAACACACACTATAGAGCTATTTAACACTGTTACTGAACACACACTATAGAGCTATTTAACACTGTTACTGAACACACACTATAGAGCTATTTAACACTGTTACTGAACACACACTATAAAGCTATTTAACACTGTTACTGAACACACACTATAGAGCTATTTAACACTGTTACTGAACACACACTATAGAGCTATTTAACACTGTTACTGAACACACACTATAGAGCTATTTAACACTGTTACTGAACACACACTATAGAGCTATTTAACACTGTTACTGAACACACACTATAGCAATGATTACTGTCACACTATAGAGCTATTTAACACTGTTACTGAACACACACTATAGCAATGATTACTGTCACACTATAGAGCTATTTAACACTGTTACTGAACACACACTATAGCAATGATTACTGTCACACTATAGAGCTATTTAACACTGTTACTGAACACACTCTATAGCAATGATTACTGTCACACTATAGAGCTATTTAACACTGTTACTGAACACACACTATAGCAATGATTACTGTCACACTATAGAGCTATTTAACACTGTTACTGAACACACACTATAGCAATGATTACTGTCACAATACAGAGCAATTTAATTTAGGTAACCAAATGGACCCCAATAGTAGATATTTACACTCTCAATAGTTTAATTGTTGTTAAGCATCTGCTTCATTTCCAAAAAACTAAATGTAGAAGATTGCTACTTTTGATCGATTGTTTTTACAATGCTGATAATATTTAAATATATTACTGTAGCAGAGCCGTTAGTGACTGTGCCGCGTTACCGTGAGGTCCTGGGTTCGGTTCCCGCCAATTCCAAAGAATGTTTGTCTTCTTCCCGCCAATTTCACAGAATGTTTGTCCTTTTACCAACCAAACAATACTCTTTTCACATCTAGTCGATTATTTATTCAGCATTTGAGCCACGGACCACCATTTGGTGACATTTAGCCTCTCAGACCCATTTGAGCCACTGGCTACCATTGTGAAATGAAATGAAATGATTACTATATTTACCCAGGGTATCTGGGCTAAGCTCAAGAACTTGTTTCCAGCCAGGCCCTGCTCATAGAACACATTTCATCGTAGTGGTTCAATGCCTTGTTCAAGGGCACTTCAGCGGTGGTAATTTTAACGTGTAGGACCGCTGGGAGTCTATGAATATCATAAAATGGTGGTCGTGGCTCAAATGCTGAATAAATAATGGACCTCGACTAGATGTGAAAAATGTTCGTTTGTTTGGTTGGTAAATAGGTATAAGACTCCTGCCTCGACGGGAACGAGAAGCCGGGCCCTGATGTTAACAAAACGTCGGACTCTAACCACACGGCTACACCACCACAATAATCATTAGCAGTAACATAACAGAAATAAAATATCAAGTTATGTGTTGATAGTACTTACCTATTACAGTAGCCGAATGGTTAGACTCGGCACCTTGTAAACATGAGTGCCCGGGTTCGGTTCCTACTAGTTCCAAACATTGTTTGTTGCTTCCCGCCAATTCCACAGAATCTTTGTCCTTTTACCAAACAAACAAATAGTACTCTTTTCACATCTAGTCGATTATGTATTCAGCATTAGAGCCACGGACCACCATTTGAGGCCATTTAGCCTCTCAGGCCCATTTGAGCCAATGGTCATGGTCGTGGCTCAAATGCTGAATAAATAATGGACCTCGACTAAATGTCGTTTGTTTGGTTGGTAAATAGGTATAAAAGTCCTGCCTCGACGGGGACGAGAAGCCGGGTCCTGATGTTAACAAAACTCCGGATTCTAACCACACGGTTACACCACCACAATGCAACATCATAGCAGTAACATAACATAAAAATAACATAACAAGGAACGTGTGTAGTAGTACTTGATAGTAGAATGGTTAGTCTCGGCACCTTGTAAACATGAGTGCCCGGGTTCGATTCCTACTAATTCCAAACATTGATTGTTTGTTTCTTCCCGCAATATATAAATAACATAATAGGTAACGTTATAAGTGATAACAGATGTTTGAACAACAACAAAATCAGTTAAGTATTAAATAACATTAATTGTTTACCTGCAGACGACGAGCACGATGGGTGACGTGGCATTCTCAACAAACTGTGATCAATCCCGCAGCAATGCGTCTGCGCGGTATTTATGGGGGGCGTCACTTCCTTCCGGTGTGAGGCTCCGCCCACAAGTTTTTCCCGCGAGTCTGTTGTAGTCATTTGTAGTCCTACTACGTTACATCCGGGTCCTAGTCCTCACCAGCTCCCGTCCGCTTCTCATTGTAAATACTAGCAACGCGTGAATCTTTTTACAATGACGTTATTTTTCAGAAAGGAAGCCATTGAGGGTTAAAATGGGTCTTAATGCTTCCAACTCGAACTAGAATTATTAATGTAACTGTAGTGTCCACGACAAAGAAAATATATGATGTGTAAGACCCGGAAGTGGCTGTGGAAGAGCGGCTGACGTCATGGCTTAAATAGTCATTATAGAGCCTGATCCCCAGATTGGCAGCATTCTCAGTGGTCTAGTCACTAGTACATCGGTCTTTCAGTCCAAACTTCACAACATCGCGAGTTCAAGGCCCCTCCGATACTTTTCCAACATCCACGGATTACTTGTTTTTGTGAGGGTTAGTTTGACCTGCATTAGGCTACGGACCCCCATTTAATGGCATTTCTATCTCGGGGACCCCCAATTTATATTGTAAAATCAAGGTTAATGTAACTCTGAGAAACTCTAGAAATGTGTAATAAACGGAATGACATTTCTGGCCACAACGTGGGTGTCAATCGCTGCACCCCAATGGGCTGTGGCGCTGCACCCCAATGGGCTGTGGCGCTGCACCCCAATGGGCTGTGGCGCTGCACCCCAATGGGCTGTGGCGCTGCACCCCAATGGGCTGTGGCGCTGCTGCACCCCAATGGGCTGTGGCGCTGCTGCACCCCAATGGGCTGTGGCGCTGCACCCCAATGGGCTGTGGCGCTGCACCCCAATGGGCTGTGGCGCTGCACCCCAATGGACTGTGGCGCTGCTGCACCCCAATGGGCTGTGGCGCTGCTGCACCCCAATGGGCTGTGGCGCTGCTGCACCCCAATGGGCTGTGGCGCTGCTGCACCCCAATGGGCTGTGGCGCTGCTGCACCCCAATGGGCTGTGGCGCTGCACCCCAATGGGCTGTGGCGCTGCACCCCAATGGGCTGTGGCGCTGCACCCCAATGGACTGTGGCGCTGCTGCACCCCAATGGGCTGTGGCGCTGCTGCACCCCAATGGGCTGTGGCGCTGCACCCCAATGGGCTGTGGCGCTGCACCCCAATGGGCTGTGGCGCTGCACCCCAATGGGCTGTGGCGCTGCACCCCAATGGGCTGTGGCGCTGCACCCCAATGGGCTGTGGCGCTGCACCCCAATGGGCTGTGGCGCTGCACCCCAATGGGCTGTGGCGCTGCACCCCAATGGGCTGTGGCGCTGCAGCACCCCAATGGGCTGTGGCGCTGCACCCCAATGGGCTGTGGCGCTGCACCCCAATGGGCTGTGGCGCTGCACCCCAATGGGCTGTGGCGCTGCGGCACCCCAATGGGCTGTGGCGCTGCAGCCCAATGGGCTGTGGCGCTGCTGCACCCCAATGGGCTGTGGCGCTGCACCCCAATGGGCTGTGGCGCTGCTGCACCCCAATGGGCTGTGGCGCTGCTGCACCCCAATGGGCTGTGGCGCTGCACCCCAATGGGCTGTGGCGCTGCTGCACCCCAATGGGCTGTGGCGCTGCACCCCAATGGGCTGTGGCGCTGCTGCACCCCAATGGGCTGTGGCGCTGCTGCACCCCAATGGGCTGTGGCGCTGCTGCACCCCAATGGGCTGTGGCGCTGCACCCCAATGGGCTGTGGCGCTGCACCCCAATGGGCTGTGGCGCTGCACCCCAATGGGCTGTGGCGCTGCTGCACCCCAATGGGCTGTGGCGCTGCACCCCAATGGGCTGTGGCGCTGCACCCCAATGGGCTGTGGCGCTGCTGCACCCCAATGGGCTGTGGCGCTGCTGCACCCCAATGGGCTGTGGCACTGCACCCCAATGGGCTGTGGCGCTGCCAACTGACTTGTGTTTACTTTTTTCCCTCTGCTGTTCTTCATGATCACCTTTTAGTTAGTTAGTTAGTCCAATCAAATCAAGGTCTGTGAAATACTTCTGTAATGAATGACTAGCTGACTATCACGCGATTTTGGCCTGGATTTAGTGTTTACGCCACAACTAGGCTATAGGCTACATGAAGAGTCAAGACCCGAGCAGCAGCAGCACTGACTAGACAGGTAAAATGCTTTTTCTTGACCACAGAAAAGGTACGTAACGTAGTGTGTATAAATTGGCTGATTTTATTTTTATTTTGCACGTCTAATAGATCACTTTCTGACTTTCCAAAGGAAACGTTTTAATGCTTTGCAGTCTTGGTGATTTGGTGAATTACTATGGTGGATTCGTTTTTAGATCAATCAGGGATCTGTTAATACTTAATAGGCCTACTGTAGCCCACTGGGCTGACTGTTACTGTACATGATGGGGCTGAACGCTGCATAGCAACCAGCAGACGATTAATAATAACTCATAGCATCACTGTTTACTCCTTAGACCCTGCCAAAGACCCAATGTTTTTTTTCATATGATTTGAAATGTATTTGACTGAGTTTAAAGGTCTGATTTGTTGAACATATGGCTGATCAACAAGCTCGTAGATTGGCTAGTTTCAAATAGCCGATGTGTAGCCTATAGAGCGTCGCAGTCCCGCCTCCTACCCTGGACCAGGAAATGAAACCCAATGCATTATTCTCATAGACATTTCTTAAAGTATTTATTTAAAGACGGTTACGCCGCGGACAAAGCCAACTCGAGTCGTGACAACTCATGACAACACAAACAATATTTTGGACCAAACAAATAATTACAAAGAAGAAAAACAACAAAAAAAGTGTTGTAACCTGCCGTTTTTTTCTTCTTTCTAATTATTTGTTTGGTCCAAAATATTGTTTGTGTTGTCATGAGTTGTCACGACTCGAGTTGGCTTTGTCCGCGGCGTAACCGTCTTTAAATAAATACTTTAAGAAATGTCTATGAGAATAATGCATTGGGTTTCATTTCCTGGTCCAGGGTAGGAGGCGGGACTGCGACGCTCTATAGGGTTTATAGTGGCTACAGCTGATGTTGATGCTATATAAAAAAAAATAAACACGAAATCTGGGGGTCCCCGGACGGACCCTGCAGTCTGAGACTCACTGTGCTATTATATATTGTGATCGTAGGTCAGCTAGGTCAGTCAGTAAACACTGAAGTTGGTGCATTGATTCACAATACCAGAATGCACTGGCACTGTACATATAATCAGACAGCCCTGTGATTAAACCTTTAGCATTACACTGCAACCACACTGGTTACGTTTTTATTCAAAATGCAAAGTTATTGTCATTATAGCATTTGATACAGACTTATAGCATGTTACGTAGACAGCACTAGAATTGCATTGTATGTAGTCATAGCACTTCATAGTACATATGTATAGCATATAGTATATATGTATAGTTTCATTATTCCACTGTTACGTTCTTAGCTTACGCATGTTTCATGCATACATAAACTACTTTTATGTAGGCCTATGTGATGTATTGCCATGCTTTTTGTTATTGCTTAATGTAAATCGCTCTGGATTAAGAGCGTCTGCTAAATGCCTGAATTGTAAATTGTATTGTGCTCCTATATACAATTTACAATTTACAATTTAGGCATTTAGCAGACGCTCTTAATCCAGAGCGATTTACATTAGGCAAGAACAAAAGTATGGGAATACATCACATATATAAAATGCATTTATCAAGAAACATGCGTAAGCTAAGAACGTAACTAGAACATATCTATATAATAACACTATACATATTAACTATACATATATACTATACTATACATATGTACTATGATGTGCTATGACTACATACAATGCAATTATTGTGCTGTCTACATGACATGCTATAAGTCTGTTTCAAATGCTATCTAAGTCTAAAAAGTGCTATCTAAGGGGGTAGGATAAGTGCTATGGGCCATGATGGAGTCTGAAAAGGTTGGTCTTCAGACTACGGCGGAAGATTGGGAGTGATGCTGCAGTTCTGATTGCAACGGGGAGTGCATTCCACAGTTTTGGGGCCAGAGGGGAGAAGAGTTTGGGACGTGTGGAGCGTTGTCCCAGCGTTTTTAGTGAGGGTAGTTCCAGCTTTCCTGCGTTGGCTGATCTGAGTGCGCGGGAGGGTTTGTAGGGTTCAATCATACTTGCAAGATATGGGGGAGCCATACCTTTGTCATGCCATACAGTATCATGGAGGTGTAGTCAGCACAGTGGATTCATATTTATATCATGGAGGTGTAGTCAGCACAGTGGATTCATATTTATATCATGGAGGTGTAGTCAGCAGTGGATTCATATTTATATCATGGAGGTGTAGTCAGCACAGTGGATTCATATTTATATCATGGAGGTGTAGTCAGCACAGTGGATTCATATTTATATCATGGAGGTGTAGTCAGCACAGTGGATTCATATTTATATCATGGAGGTGTAGTCAGCACAGTGGATTCATATTTATATCATGGAGGTGTAGTCAGCACAGTGGATTCATATTTATATCATGGAGGTGTAGTCAGCACAGTGGATTCATATTTATATCATGGAGGTGTAGTCAGCACAGTGGATTCATATTTATATCATGGAGGTGTAGTCAGCACAGTGGATTCATATTTATATCATGGAGGTGTAGTCAGCACAGTGGATTCATATTTATATCATGGAGGTGTAGTCAGCACAGTGGATTCATATTTCAATCGATCTGGGTTGATACAATTGTGCAAAACCGTGTTCAATGAATTGCCTCTTCTGACTCCTAGAGGGTAACAGGTTAATTAATGGTTTTACTTTGATTGATTGATTAAATGAATAGCCTATTTTATTTAGACAAAAATATAGAACCTACAAGTACCGCCAAAACTAAATAATTCACATGCAAGTAAAGGCATGGTGTTGCAAAGCAATAAAAAGCACTGGTAGTCATAAGTACTATCCAAGCTTCTGCTGGATATAGGGTTCGAAGCCCTACAGCGCTGTGACCTGCTGACTGCCTCACCTTAGTCCTGGTTGGAAGCCCTACAGCGCTGTGACCTGCTGACTGCCTCACCTTAGTCCTGGTTGGAAGCCCTACAGCGCTGTGACCTGCTGACTGCCTCACCTCTGTCCTGGTTGGAAGCCCTACAGCGCTGTGACCTGCTGACTGCCTCACCTTAGTCCTGTTGAAGCCCTACAGAGCTGTGACCTGCTGACTGCCTCACCTTAGTCCTGTTGAAGCCCTACAGCGCTGTGACCTGCTGACTGCCTCACCTTAGTCCTGTTGAAGCCCTACAGCACTGTGACCTGCTGACTGCCTCACCGTAGTCCTGTTGAAGCCCTACAGCGCTGTGACCTGCTGACTGCCTCACCTTAGTCCTGTTGAAGCCCTACAGCGCTGTGACCTGCTGACTGCCTCACCTTAGTCCTGTTGAAGCCCTACAGCGCTGTGACCTGCTGACTGCCTCACCTTAGTCCTGTTGAAGCCCTACAGTGCTGTGACCTGCTGACTGCCTCACCTTAGTCCTGTTGAAGCCCTACAGCGCTGTGACCTGCTGACTGCCTCACCTTTGTCCTGTTGAAGCCCTACAGCGCTGTGACCTGCTGACTGCCTCACCTTAGTCCTGTTGAAGCCCTACAGCGCTGTGACCTGCTGAATGCCTCACCTTAGTCCTGGTTGGAAGCCCTACAGCGCTGTGACCTGCTGACTGCCTCACCTTAGTCCTGGTTGGAAGCCCTACAGCGCTGTGACCTGCTGACTGCCTCACCGTAGTCCTGTTGAAGCCCTACAGCGCTGTGACCTGCTGACTGCCTCACCTTAGTCCTGGTTGGAAGCCCTACAGCACTGTGTCCTGTTGACTGCCTCACCTTAGTCCTGTTGAAGCCCTACAGCGCTGTGACCTGCTGACTGCCTCACCGTAGTCCTGTTGTATGTTTACATTCAATATGAAATGAACTATTTCACTAGAGTGTAAAGACGCTGCGTTCAGATTACCACACTTGAAACCCACTTTTAATATATTGTCTAGTCTACCATACAACAGTAATACAACATCATGTGTGATATAGCAATGCAATTTTAATTGTCATATCAATATTTATAGCACCCAGACAGCTCTGTAATTACACCGTTTACACACAAAAAAGATAGCAAACTAGAAAAAGTGCCCTTCTGGGCACAGGTCTCCACCAGGAGGATAGGAGTGTGTGTGTGATGTTTGGCAAAATGTTTAGGAGCAATATAAACGTGTGTGTGACGCGGCTTGGCCTGTTGTAGCGCCACCATGAGGCTGATTTGAAAACTGTCAAGTGGCATTTCTTCCAAAGCCTAGTGGGAATATACATGCACAGTTTCACCACAATCGGACGCTGCGTTGAGTAGTTGTGGCGATTTGTTCAAAACGGGTACAAAGCGGGCTACTCCTGAAAAGTTTAGAAGCCAATCGTAGCCAATGAGGGTGGATTATGAGAAATCAAACAAACCCGTCTTCATCACATGACTATGAAGAGCATGTGTACCGATTTGCGTTAAATTTGGATAAAATCTGAAGGAGTAATATTAGAAAATGTGTTTTACATATGTCGGCCTCCTGGTGGCGCTATAAAGAGCAGATGTGAAAAATTCCAGGCAAAGGTTTTTCCTTGGCCTCTAGGGAGTTGGCATACAAAGTTATCCACAGATCCGTGCAGTTAGAGGTAAAAACACTTTTCGGACAGTTATAGCGCCACCATGAGGCTGAGTTGAAAATGTTCATGTGGCATTTCTTCCTCGGCCTAGTGGGAATGTGCGTGCACAATTTCACAGAAATCACACAATTTGTTCATGATTTGCAGCATTTTGTTTGAAACTGAGCACTCCTGCGAACTTTGGAAGCCAATCTTAACCAAGCAGGATGGAGTCTGAGAAATCTGAAAGACCCGTTTCGTTGAATGGCTCTAGAGAGACTGTGTACCAATTTGCGTGATGTTTGGACAAAATCTGTAGGTGTACTGTGCAAAAACTTGTTTTGCACAAAGCGGCCTCCTGGTGGCGCTATAACAGGCCGTTCTGGAATTTTTGGGGCAGAGGTTCATCGTTGGCATCCAGTGAGTGTGTGTGCAAAATTTGGCATCGACCGGGTTAACGGTGCCAGAGATTAGCTGATCACAGACGGACGGACACACACACACACACACACGGACGGACGGACGGACACACGGACGGACGGACGGAGTGCAAAACATACTCTCTCCCCATGCCTTCGGCCTGGTGGAGACAATTATAACATAGCAGCTCTTCCTTTTTTTGGTCTAACCCCCTCCTGTTTTCTACTGTATTGGAATAGCCAGCATTTAAAACAATCTGTTTCCCTCCCTTCTATTTGGGAGACACTTTGATCTAATGCAGTGTTTCCCAAACTGTGGGTCGATCTCAACAGTAAAACAGTAAACAAACCAACACACAGTTTAAGTGTACACTTGAGTTATGACTGTACTTTTCAAGGTGTATAGCTTTGCTGAAAGCAGATCACTGTCTCTCAGCATAGTTGCCAACTCTTGTGAGAGAAATAAGCCAACCCACCTCCAAAAACAAGACCAAAACAAGCCAACTCTTAGCGACATAAATAATAATGCCCTACCATATATGACTTGTTCTCAATGAAACCACTCTCTTACACATCCAGTTGGCATTCATAGTCTAGTCAGCTGCTTCGGAGTTGCTTGTCAGTTTTTCCTCTGAAACCATGCAGTGCACACTGCACTGGTGAGGGAGCTTGTAGATCGGCTATTTTCAGCATGCAACCAAGTGTAAAATGACTTATACTGGATTTCTTGTCCACTAGTCCCTTCCTAACATTTTAGTCTAGTTTTTATTTGACGACGAAATTGTCACTATATAAAAGTCTCAGTTTTAGTCATCGTAGATTAGTTTCCATTTAGTTTTCGTCAGTGAAAAAAGGTAGTCGACGAACATTTTTTGTCATAGTTTGTCGACGAAAACAACCCAATGCAAGAAACCCTATATGAAAATAATTGCTCAATACTGACAGCCAGTCAGCAAGTGGATTCACTAGAAAATCACTAGTGATGGCATAATGGTTTGAAAGTGTAGCGTTACCTTCAGCTACAAGGCTCCCCAACGACACTTTGCTGCAAAGTGCTGGCAAATTATTTCCCTTGGAAACAGCACTTTTTGCGACAGCATGACAAGTCCCTCTCTCGGCCCACATCTTTCTCTTCTTTAAGGCATTAATAGGGTAATCTCTGTGCTTGGGTGACTAATGAATACTTTCAAGGCCCCATTTTTCAAACGACACACGGATTCCTTTGGAGACCGACCGGCCGGCACACACACCAGAGTTTGCTCAGTGATTTCTTTTACCGGGCCAACGTGTCTCTCGCTTGCCTGTGATAAAGTGTGGAGTCTGGCATTTTGTACCTGGGTGAACTATATATACAGCAGGCTCTGTACATTTCGCCTCCCGGGAGCGGTACGTCCCCCCTGGTCAGTTGCACTGATGACTCGGGGATCGCAGGACATTTATAACGTTGGACGATCTGGAACATTTGCTACAATTACACCTAAAGCTGCATCTGCCGCCCCCGATTCAATATCGAGAGATGCATTTTGAACATGATAAATGGACGCTCACGTTCAAAACCAAATGGCAAATATGATGTGGTTGTTAGGAGGGTGCGATTGCACGTACTGCCGGTAAGCAGGGCAACATGTCATTGTTCCGACCTCCCATTGTTCCCAAATTACTAACCCTGGGCTATATCTTGCGCCACCCCTTAACCCTTATCCCTAAACTAATTCGCCATTTTTTACTATTTTAAAGAACCTTTTAAAATAGTTCAAATAGCCGATCTACAAGCTCACAATGTCTCGATGTAGATCGGCTAGTTGAACTATTAAAAAAAAAATCAAAATAGTAAAAAATGGCAAAATTAGTTTAGGGATAAGGGATAAGGGTGGCGCAAGATGGAGCCCCCTAACTCTAACCCTAACCCTAAACATTACTTGCACGCTCTGCTTGGGCAAGTAATTAATAATGTCATGAAACTTTGAAGACTGTAGGCCTACTGACTGACTGGCTGCGTCATTATTTTACGCTGTGATTCGCACCATGTCAGCATTACTTAAGGTTACTTATTTTCTGCCGCGGAGAAGTGTGACTGCACTTTAGGGAAGTAACAGGCAGCGTGATTGAGGGGTGATGACAACATGTGTGAGGCCTTGTTGTTGGTATAACTTTGAAAGTTCTCCAACCCAAAGTGGACAGAAGATGATAAATTTACCGGAAAATAGGATGTCACATGCATACCCTCTATAGCCAAAACATCACACCCGTGTGAAGTGAGTCGACTACAGAGATAATGTATACGTATTTGCGGGAGGTTAGGAAAAAATATGTCGCAGTAGTAACAAACAGAAATTTGCAAAAATCTGTTTTGCAAAAATAGTTCTCATATAGAGAGAGACATTCCACTTCGACCACAATGATTGCAGCTAGAGTCAAAAACCCCAGTGGATTTTCTAGTAAAAGCTTTATTTTCTGTGTGGCGGTGTTGGTGGGAGACCAGAGACCACTGCCACGGTGATCAATACCTGCAGTGTTTGGGTCGATGCGTGCATTGATCACCACTCATGACCATGAGGGGAACGAGGGGGGTATAAGTGCACGGTCAATAATATCCCATTTTGGGCGGGAACCCCTTTTGGTGTTGCATTATGTAATGCTTTAAGCTATTGAAAAATATCAGATCTACAAGCTCATAGCGCGCCACCGAGTGGCGCGCTACGAGCTTGTAGGTCTGCTATTTTTGAAGAATCGTGAAAAGTGACATGAAAGTGTTTGAGAACGAACTGACATAGAAAAACATAGCTTTTTCAAGAAAACAGTCAGGATTTAGAAGACATTTGCAGAATCGTTCCCAGGTCAAAATGGGATATACTGGCCTATGTGTGTAGGTCTCAGTCTGGGCTTGTTTAGAACCACGCTGTCAGGGAGAACAGAACCACGCTGTCAGGGAGAACAGAACCACGCTGTCAGGGAGAACAGAACCACGCTGTCAGGGAGAACAGAACCACGCTGTCAGGGAGAACAGAACCACGCTGTCAGGGAGAACAGAACCACGCTGTCAGGGAGAACAGAACCACGCTGTCAGGGAGAACAGAACCACGCTGTCAGGGAGAACAGAACCAGGCTGTCAGGGAGAACAGAACCACGCTGTCAGGGAGAACAGAACCACGCTGTCAGGGAGAACAGAACCACGCTGTCAGGCAGGGAGAACAGAACCACGCTGTCAGGGAGAACAGAACCACGCTGTCAGGCAGGGAGAACAGAACCACGCTGTCAGGGAGAACAGAACCACGCTGTCAGGGAGAACAGAACCACGCTGTCAGGGAGAACAGAACCACGCTGTCAGGGAGAACAGAACCACGCTGTCAGGGAGAACAGAACCACGCTGTCAGGGAGAACAGAACCACGCTGTCAGGGAGAACAGAACCACGCTGTCAGGGAGAACAGAACCACGCTGTCAGGGAGAACAGAACCACGCTGTCAGGGAGAACAGAACCACGCTGTCAGGGAGAACAGAACCCCGCTGCCAGGGAGAACAGAACCACGCTGTCAGGGAGAACAGAACCACGCTGTCAGGGAGAACAGAACCACGCTGTCAGGGAGAACAGAACCACGCTGTCAGGGAGAACAGAACCACGCTGTCAGGGAGAACAGAACCACGCTGTCAGGGAGAACAGAACCACGCTGTCAGGGAGAACAGAACCACGCTGTCAGGGAGAACAGAACCACGCTGTCAGGGAGAACAGAACCACGCTGTCAGGGAGAACAGAACCACGCTGTCAGGGAGAACAGAACCACGCTGTCAGGGAGAACAGAACCACGCTGTCAGGGAGAACAGAACCACGCAGAACCAGGGAGAACAGCCATCGGATATCGTTCTCTGTCTGGCAGCTGGAAACCTCACATGTCCTAACACTGCATGTGGTTACTTGTCAGGATTCTAAAAGGCCTTTTCAGACGTGGTGCGACTGACACGCCATATATGGTATTTCATTTTCATTGAGAGGCCTGCGTTTATTTTGGACAAGAGGAGAAGTTGAGGGGCGACAAAACACAACCGTATTTTCACAGGCGCGGTCCCGTGAAATTGCTTGTTTCGTGCACACACCTGCAGCTGACTAGACCCGGATTGTTTTCCACGCTACGCATCCCGCGCCCCTCGTGAGGGGTGTTAGTTAGACTAGTCATTGGTCCGACAAACGACAACCCACCTCAAACCCTAACCTAAACATAACCGCAAGCACGGGAGCAGGCGCTAGTCCGAGATGCGTCCGCATGTCGAACTAATGCTCCGTCGAACCAAAGTATGCCTCCCCCTCGTGAGCTGATCTGTCGCTGATCCAGGCGACAACGTCTGAAAGGACCTGATTGATTGGAAATTGTATTCACAGTTTGTAGAATGGGTACAGTTCAAAAGAAAGTACAGGTCAATACTGTATGTCCAGTAAAAGCACTAAGACTTGTTTACATCAGGCTCCTCCATTTTAATCCTTAATTCAAAAATAGCCGACCGGCATGCTCGAAACGCGTCGCGAAAGCTTTGTGCATCAGATCTGCTGCTTTTGATGCATTTGTGTGAAGGTTGTTGATTTACGGAAAATGTTCAAAAACACACCAACAGTTAGAATATGGAGATAAGATGGTTCTGCCCGCAATGCAATGCATAAGTGTAAATTATTGTATTATTGCTGTGTGGCCCTGTCTTGATTAATAACCCATTTTGGGCGGGAACCCCTTTTGGTGTTTTAAAGCATTATTTTTCACTTTACCTATTGAAAAATAGCAGATCTACAAGTTCATAGCGCGGCACCGAGTGCCGCGCTATGAACTTGTAGGTCTGCTATTTTTGAAAAATCGTGAAAATGTGCCTCAAATCTTTGAATATATATTATTACAGAGTGAACATTTTAACTCAAATCTTTGCTTCTGTGGGATTGATTGGAAATTGTATTCACAGTTTGTAGAATGGGTACAGTTCAAAAGAAAGTACAGGTCAATACTGTATGTCCAGGAAAAGCACTAAGACTTGTTTACATCAGGCTCCTCCATTTTAATCCTTAATTCAAAAATAGCTAAAGTATAGCCGACCGGCATGCTCGAAGCGCGTCGCGA